>NC_084899.1:18605000-18905000 GCF_958979055.1 Alnus glutinosa | reverse complement strand
GGATTTCCTGCTCGTGTAAGCTTCGCTTGGACTGATACCAATTTTAGTAGAAAGTGTTACGATCGTGTAAACTACAATGTAATTTTTCAAATTAATTTTGCGTGTGTTATTTTTTGTTTGGTAGTTTATGACATTTCAAACTTTTTTACCCTATTGGCATGATTAAAACCCAGACCTATGATTAAAACAGGGTCATGCATGTAGTGAAAGAATGAATATCCTTAACTTAGGATAAGAAATAATCAACAAAATACAACTTTTTATGCACTATTGAAAAGTTCACCCTATTGGCATGATTATTATTATTCGGGGTAATTACCTTTTCTCCCCATCAACTACCAGTTATTGTCAACATGCCCCCATGAACTGACACCTCGACCAAAAGAGAGCATCCAACTACCAACTTTACACGCTTTGCCCCCTTCCGTCAGTTTAATTCATAAAAAGACATAAATGCCCTCAACTTTTTTAAAAATATTAATTTTAATATTTTTTTTATTAATTACTGTTGGAGGGCATTTTGGTCTTTAAACCAAAATTAATGCCCAAAAATGGAATATTCCGTCCAAGTTAATGGAATTCCTTGACGGAAGGGGGCAAAGTGTGTAAAGTTGGTAGTTGGATGCTCTCTTTTGGTCGAGGTGTCAGTTCATGGGGGCATGTTGACAATGGCTGGTAGTTGATGGGGGGAAAAGGTAATTACCCCTTATTATTATTATTATTATAACAATAAGGTATGGCTGTATAAAGTATAAGATAATTTTAAAATTAATTAATTGTGATTTATTTTTTCGTTAGTAGTTTATGACATTTATTCGTTTTCACACAGGAAGCTGGGGATTGTGATTTTTTTAAGTGGGCTGATAACCAAATGACTTCTTATGAGAAGAGATTGGAGGAACATATGAGAGACATGGAGGAAGGAAGACGGGCCGATATTGAGAAAGTTGAGAAGATGACAATGTCCAATATTGACAGACTTGAGAAGCTGATTGAAACAAAACACAAGGAACAATATGCTAGGCTTCGGTTAGAGTTGGGTCTGTGTCAAAGTAATAGAAAGATGTTTTGGGTAGCAGTAGTCGTAATCATTTTGGGCCTCGTAATTTATCTCAGTGGTTATAGTGGTTCTGAAGTTAGCTACTTGATGTTAGAATAAAAGGATGGAAACAAGAAGGTTGAAAATGATCATTGTCAGATATTTTACGTTCTATCCAGTTGAACAATAGAAATTCTGAGTTTTAGTTATGATGGAAGTTGCTCTGTAAAATCAGTACTTGATTAGTCAAACCCAATATTGCTAAATGGACAAATTTGGTATCTTTTAAGTGATTGCTCTTTTGCTTGAATCGAACCGGCACTTGTTTTAAAACATCTCGTTATATCGGTGTTACCATTGTTCAAAGAATTGTTGTTTGAATCCTGAAAGGAGGGCCTTTTTATGTTTAACTTATTAAGACAAATATATAGATGTAATAGAAGTAGGGTATTGGATTCTTTAAGTGATTCGTGGGAATTTTGACTTTGATAAAGCTTCCTTTATTCCTCCATGTTGACATTTGAGGTTGGCAAAAATCATTGCATTGATGGCTATGGGTGAGAGAGAGGTGAAAAGTAATGATAACAAACCGTAATTTATACCTGTTTTATGTATCATTTGGAGGACCCAGATTTGAATGAGAAGCACTCAGTTCACACAGACACTCGAGGATATTGAGGAGTGTAACAAATATTTCAGCACAAACACAATCATCTCCTCAGATTTTGCAAAATATAAAGGCTTTCCTGGCAACAACTGAAGAGGCAGTCCAGTACATATAAAGGCAGTATCAACAGCTTGCACTCTCTGAATCTCATATGCTTATTATTCAATGCCAAAAACTAATTGTTCTTACTGCAAAAAAAAAAAAAAAAAAACATAAAAAAAAAAATATGACTCTTTCTTTTAGACGCCGGAAAAGAATTTGTCAAACAATAAACTCTTTCTTTAATTATTTTCCCAAAGCCAATCAAGTACAATAACATGCACCCCATCACAGTCATCACTTGAACAATTGCATCTAATATCAACTTAACCCCAGCTCAAGCCATTGCATACAGCACTTCCATAAGCCATGTGACGACCCTTTTTTTTTTTTTTTTATATATATATACAAAAAGTAAAACGAGTCATCGCAGTGGCATGACTACGTGTCGCTCAGCCAACATATGGCACATGCCCCATAACATGTACCTGATAATCAGAGTATAACATAAATCTATCTATGCAGCGGAAAACATAAATCTGAATAGCGAAAATTACAACTTATACATCTATCCCAAATTAATTACAACAAAGAGCCATTTAACATCTATCTGTTTGAGTCTTATTAACACAATATTTACATAACAATAATGGCTTAACAAAGAATAAATGACACAAACGTCACAAGCCATACCAGACCTATAAAATAGTGGACAACCCGTGATCCGACAATTACAACTTTCGCGGCGAGCTTCAGTCATAATATCCCAAGTACACTGCTACCAACCCATCAACTATACCGAAGTACCTGCAGCTAAAGAAATATCATCTACACGGTTGTAGTGGTATCCACATCCGCGTAGGTGAAAGAATGAGTTCACCGCCTTAGCATGAAACATACTAAGACCTCAGTGGTATAAGACTAACTGAGTTTTTATTAAGAACCAACCCTTATTTTATCTTTAGTCATGCAAGCACTATATTAGCCACAATTTACCAATAGCTAATGCAGCAAACACCGACTATCCAGAAAACATTTAAAACATACTATATAGCTGTGAACATATGTAGAAGTTCCAGTCATCCCTCCTTGGAAGTTTCTACATATAGACCCCTCTATAATAATACTTTTCATCGATCGCTCAGACATATGTGCATACGATCACTCCATCACAGATATCACGCATACACATAGGTCATAAGCAAGGAACATGGCATCTTACTCTTCCATACTAGCATAACATCCGTCAACAAACCACTCGTAACACCATCTCTAATCGTATTTCAGCTTCGTGCCTTGAACGTCAGTGGATCATGAGAGCACTAGAGCTAAACTCAATCATGCTAACACATCTTTCCTGAAGAACAATAACAGTCAACCTTCCTACTCATAGACATGCCATTACTCGCACCTGGGCAATCATGTATCCATGTACTTTCAAGTTCAATGTATGATCTTAACACATGACTATCCGATAGAAATATACATAAGATCTTTTTCATGAAGACTCTTATGCATACCAATACGTCTAGAAAAACTACTCATAGCATAAAAACATCACTCATAAAACAATGCTATATATGCTATGCATGAATTGGGGCTAATAATGCTGCTGATATTGATATGCTGTTGATACTATTATGCTGCTGATACTGTTATGCTGCTGATATACTGATACTTCTGGTATGTATGCTCTATACTACATGCTCAATGTTCTGTGCTTGACCAGTATATATTTCACTACTGTATCACGCTGAAATTATGCAGTTGTTAAATCACGTCCTCTTAAAACTAAACAAATCCAGCATTTTATCCAACACTTTGAAATCATTCAAAACTTAGTTTCTTTATAAAATCTAAACAGATTCAACATGACATGTTCTTAAACAATTTGCATAATTTAAATCTCAACCACAAAACTTAACACTTTAAATCTATTCAATACTTTTCACTCTCGCACTATCTATTAAACATCATTGATATAGTTTAAACATAATCAAAACTAATCAAATCATCTCAAAGCATATACATTTCATCATATGGTCGGTTCGGTTTCATAAACAATATATATATTTTTATCAATCCAATACATATAAAAATATATATTTTCTCAGTGAGTGGAATACCCACAGATTTGGTCAAGACCCACAAAATCTTAGAAATTCCCTACCAAAGCCACAACTAAAATCACCCCATTGCCAACACACAACCGGCCACAATACACGGCCAACCAGAACACAAACAGCAAATCACAATCAATTGAACCCCCCCCCCCCCCCTCAAATCATAAAATCATCCCTAAAACAACATGGATAATTTATCAATAATCTAATCAAGACTAACCTACTTTTTAATCAACAAATAATCAACAAAATTAGCAACTAGGAATTAACAAGAAATTACCTAGAGGATTTTACTAGAAAATCCACCGGAAATCGCTACTGGACCACCAGAAAACTCGTCGGAAAATTGCTCCTGGAGGACCGGGTCTTCCACACGGTTCAGCGGGTCACGGGTTCGGGTTGCTCGGGTTTTCTCTTCCTGGTCTCACGGATCGGGGGTTGCATTGGGTCTACGGGTCGCTGGCTCACCAGAGATCGCGTCGCCGGCGTCCTCTGGTCTCGTCGGCGCCACCCACCGAAGGATCGGGCTCCATCTCCCTCAACTCTCCCGATCTCATCTCTCTCTTAGCATCTCTCGATCTCTCCCTCTGAAACTCTCTCTTCGATCTCTCGTCTCAATCTCTCTATCTCACTCTCTCGTCTCTCTCTCTGTGGGTTGCTCGAGCATGCAAGGAAGAAGAACGAAGAAAGAAGAAGAAAAGAGAAGGAAGAAGGAGAGGGATCCGTGCGTGAGGGAGGAAGAGAGAAGAAAAGAAAGAAAATAAAAGGATAAGGGACACGTGGCGAGTTGTGAATGGCTGGGAGAGATTTCCTTTTATTTAAAGCCCCCTACTACTATTAATTACAGTAGGACCCCATCTAAGTTTATTTCTATCTTTTGTCAATTAATATTCAATCCCATATTTAATTTAATTACTCTCTATCCATACACTTATTTAATTGTTCCTTAGGATCCATTATTATTCCATTTCTATTATTTGTCCTAGACTTATTGAATTTAAATAATATAAATATCACTTAAAATCTAATTATTAATCCCATCTATTTATAAACACCATTTATTAATTGCTAATCCTACTATTTATTTTCTTGGTCTTTACATCCACACTTCCTTCTATTTGGTTTCATTATCCCAAAGCCCAGACATATTCAGGTCATCAACAATCACTTATCTTTGTTTAAGCTCCAATCTCACAAATGAATAAGAGCACTAGTAGCAGATGCCCTATAAGTAGTTCTATTCCCTAAAATAAAGAAAATTTGAAAAAAGTTACAAAAAAACAAGCCACAGCAGTTGCCCTATTTTAGGGCTCCATGCTTGGGTAGCTTCAGTGCTACCCAATACATTGGGTAGCACTGTAGCTGCCCAATTGATAAGTCACAAATATTGTATATTTAGACATCTTAATTTGCACTTGGTAAACTTTTAGTTTGGTCAATTTCTAATATCTTTTGCAAATTTTAGTGTTTTAGTGTTTATCAGGTCATTGGAAGAAAATGGCATGCAATCACGTTTGCTGGGCGAATTAATGGTTTTATTTTGAGAAAGCTTGGACAGATTTTTTCTCCACAACAATGCAGCACACGTGAGGCCCCAAACCAGCAGCTCCAAAGCTGCTGGACAGCAGCTCATGCACGTGAAGGGCAGCACCAAGGACAGCAACATAGAATGGAAAAGCTGGAGCTGCTGGACAGCAGCACATCACCATCGCAGCTTCTCCAAGGACAGCAGCCCTCTCTCTCTCTTGTCTCCCCATGCAAGTCTCTCCTAACAAGGCCAGCACCGAATCTCCAAGCAGCAATGACAGCAACTCCCAAGATGGACAGCTCCCAATGCTGTCAAAGCTGCTGGACAGCAGCACTTAGTGATGGGCAGCACTGAACCAAAACCTGCATACACGTTATTCTCCTAGCTGGGCAGCACGTGGAGGGCAGCACACTTCCATCTTCAAGGCTTGGACAGCTCCTGCAGCTCCTGAAAGGGACAGCACCTGCTGGACAACCTTCTTCCACGCCACCTGCAGCAGCCCCCATCCTCACTTCACCACACGGCAGCTTCTCCAAGGCAGCTGGAGCATGCACCTTTCGGCCAGCAGCTTACCCAAGGACAGCATGCACACATCTTCAAGGCTTGGACAGCTCCTGCAGTTCCTGAAAGGGACAGCACCTGCTGGACAACCTTCTTCCATGCCACCTGCAGCAGTTCCAAGCTCCTAGGACAGCAGTCCACGTCAGGGCAGCAGGCACCAAGGACAACAAGGCAGCAGCCCCATCCTTACACCTTCAACCGGACAGCCTTGGACAGAAAAGCAGCATGGGTTGCTCCATTCCCCAAGCTGGCAGCAAGGACAAAAAGAGAAAAAAGGGGAGAGCTTGTTTCAAAAAAAAAGAGAATAAAAAGGAGACCACGTCCATTTGTAAAGGTGGGGGGAAGCTCCTGGAAGGGAGTGGACAGTAGGCTGCTGGAGGAGAATTCCAGCACCATTTTTCCAACTGTTTTTCGGTGGACAGCAAGGGGATGGACTACTTTTCAACTCCAAATTCTCAAAGGACCTCCATGTGTGGCTAAAGCTCTCCCTAGGGTTTTGATAAACCCTATCCAAGTATCAATAGCTTAATTGTGTTTTATTTTGGGATATTTATTTTGGGCATTGATGATTGTATAACTATGAGAATTACATTTTTGTAATTGGTTTTAAAGTTAAATGCAATCATGATGAAATGTTTATCTAAAAAGCTTATCATTTTAATTGTGCTCAAATTATGTTTATTGTTCAAAAGATGGTAAATGTAATGGTTATGCAATGGTATTATTTGAACATGCAACAAGAGGTTTTGATAGTTCATGCCTAGGATAGACAAATAATGTTACATCCTAGCTTAGGTAGATGATTTGTACTAATCTTAGGATGAGCTACACTTAATCATTGTTTGCATGTAGCTAAGTTAATAAATTTGATACCTCATGCCTAGGATAGACGGATGATGCTACACCCTAGCTTAGGTAGATGATCCGTACTAATCTTAGGATGGGGTATGCTTATTTTTAATGATGGTATTTTTTTGACACCTTGTTGTGCGCTTGACAACCGCACACGGGTAATATCATGCCTATAAAGAATGTCCCATATTAATGTGATGGCCATTGGTACAAGGATAGCGGTGAAATCAATTCCCTAGTTTCCTATATTATTTCATACAACTTTAATTTACTTTGTAGAATTTAATTTCTGTCAGTAGTTTACAACTTGAAAATCACAAAAACAACATACTTTCCAAAGGATAAGTTAGGACCGATTTTATTATAGCTTGATGCATGCAACCAATACATTCCCTGTGGATCGACACCCTCAATATAGACATTATCCTACAACGATTCGTTCTATTGCGAGTGGTATTATTATTGAAGTAAGAAAAAATCACATCACCAATCCCTTATTTTAATAATAAAAAAAAAAATCTCTCTCCTTTTTGGCTCTATCCTTCATGCAGAGGAACTTGACTTCGACTTGAACAACTTTTGTCCAAGAATGATGTTCCCTGTTGCACTCTTCCTCTTCTTGTTCCTCTCTGTCCGCTTCTCTATCCTCCTGACTGCGTGTCTGTTGTATTCACTGTTCTCCGCCGCGTCTCAGCCTCCAAATCTGACGTGTTCCTCTTTCAACAATGGTAGAAACCAGACTAGTGCTGAGATGGGTTTAGAAGCTGGGATTTAGGCAAATTGGGGTCCCGGATGAACTGGACCTGGGAGAAAAAGACAGCCACGATTTTGAACGAGAGAAATTGAGAAGAAGATGAAGAAGGGGTGTTGTGTTGAAGAAGAAGACGAAGAATGGGTGTTGGAAGGGACAAACAGGACGTTGATGAGAGAGAAATTGAGAAAAATAATGCTTCTGAATAAAGTTTTTTTTTAAAAAAAAGTAAAAGTAAAAGGTAAGAAAAATATTATTTTAATATATAGGGAAAGATAAAGGGAAACTGTTGTGGGGTGTTTTTATATAGGGAGAAAAAAAGTGGTTTGATTCCCTAAATTTTTTCTAAAATAGGGAAAATGGTTGGGAATCTGCTACTAGTGCTCTAACTGACAACATTTAATATTTCAGTACCATCTCCCAAACTCAAATTAAACCCCAATCCACAGTCTACCTATAGGCAAAATTTATAAGTAAAATAGGCCAAACTTTTACAAAACCATCATCCATGCATGCTGAGAATCCACGAATTGACACAATCAAAACTTAGATATTCATTTCAGCAAATTAATCCATACATGTGTTACATTTCATGCGTGGGCACAAACATCACCTCAGTTCCAGCTTTAACCATAATGAGAGATTTGTGAGACACATAAGTTAATTCTTTCTAGATAAAAAGTTCAAGTGATTCCCAGGTGGAATAATGTTTTTGGCCCCCTTCCCTTTCTCTTTGAGGCTACCTTCTTCTACCTGAACCACCATCTCTGGGCAGCGGAAACTAGAGTATTCAAGAATGGGGCATATCGGTGGACAACCAGATTGACAATCCCCCCCAATCTTAGCCCATACATTGTTGTGGTAACTAGCAATAACAGAGGCATGGTACATGAGCTTCAATAGCTGTCAAAATAGTGTTTTAAGAGAGTCAAAAGCAAGAAAATTTGGAAAAAAAAAAAAAAAAAGGAAGAAAACTAACCAAACAAAATTCATTTGGTACCATACACTGTAATGCAAAGGTTAACACCAAATCTAAATAGATACCAAATAAGAAAGCAGGATGAAAGAAAAAAAGAAAAGAAAAACAAGGAGCTGAGCTTTTACTCCCTTTTCTTTCAATTACATTATTGTAAAAGGTAATGTCAGGCAATAGTTATACTTATAACTTGTCGTTTCATAAAGAAGTGCACAAAATTCTTTAGTTCTAGCTTACCACCATAGTTAGGAAACTTTACTGAATATAAAGTAACCTCACTATATAAAGAGTACGAAAAGGGTATCGATTAATCTCAAAAGCATTGACCCTCCTCTAAAGTCTAAAGTGCAATTTAAAATGGATGGTCTTCAATCTTCATGGCATTTAGCCTAATCAGCTTGAGTGTGTGCTTAATTAATGGATCTCAAGTGGAAATGCCACAACTAAACAATGAAGAGGTGGTTAATGGAATCAAAATCCAACAATAAAGAAGATCCGCTATCCTGTTTCAACATTTATTAAGAAAGTCAGAACTGAAAGAAAAAGGCACTCCAGAAACTTTACTCCTAAAAATTAGTTATTTCTCCACATGTTGTTTCATTTTCAATCATTACCTCCACATTACCCACTTTTTCTTTTTATGTATTTATTTTTATCTTCATACGAATACCTTGAGAAACAAAGACCTTGAACCTGAGCAGCTTTAGCATGCCCTGCACCCAAGTCCTCTGCAGTAGAGCTTTGCTTCACAAGTTCAGAAAACTCATGCTTATCAAGCTGATTACCTTGAGATTTTTGTAACATACTATTTTCAGTCACGTAACAACACAGTACAAAAAAAATAGCAAAAGATACCATAATATAGCCATACCGTGATGAAGTTCCCAGTGTTTTGACCATCTGCCCGTAACATCTACTGGAACCTGCTTGGCAACATCTACTGGAACTGGTGGAGAAGCAGTAGGAGTTCCAATGAACTCTGTCCTCCACCGCTGCTCCAAACCTAACATCCAAGGAAATAAAAAACAAAAAAAAAAAAGAATCCAGAACAAGATGTAAAGAAAATAACATAAATCATGTCATTTCATGCATACACCATCCAAAATTCACCTCAACCTCTTTAGCTAGTACACAACATATATGAACATCATATAAGAACCACAAAAATAAATAAATAAATAATAGAGTCAATCTTTTCCAGTACATCCAGGAGTCCATCTGAAAGCTAGCTCCATTACAACTCCCACACAAAATATTCATTTTAGCTCTGGAAGAAAACACATAAATATTATAAAACAAGACTATTATATTGGTCTAAAGAAAACATAACGACAACCAAAATGTGCATCAAATACCATTAACTATCATATTGGTCTCAAGGTGGAAGTAAACCATTCATCAGAAGACGTATAGTTAACCGCACAGCATCAGTAATTGTGGGCAGGACACTTATATGGTTGAGTGCGGCATAAACTTGATTGGAGATGGGCCGCACATGCATTTCAATTGCCGGATCAGTTGGGATTATGGAATTAAAAACGTCTGTCATCCAAGCAATTATTTCGGCTGGGTTCGTATTGATACCATAGGGTAAAAGCCACAACAACTGAAGCAATACTTCTTGACTCAAAGGG
Source organism: Alnus glutinosa (assembly GCF_958979055.1). NCBI lineage: Eukaryota > Viridiplantae > Streptophyta > Magnoliopsida > Fagales > Betulaceae > Alnus > Alnus glutinosa. The sequence continues at coordinate 18,894,830 of NC_084899.1, read as the reverse complement.
AGAGGATCCATAGTCAAGACCCACCGTATATCAAATTGAAAATCAGCTTTAATATTCAGACATCTAAAATGGATGCATTTTAATAACACAATACTATCAAGTGATTTACCTGGGAGCATAGCTAATTCACAATTGACTCATCACGCATTTATAAGGCTGTAGTGAGAGCCTCTTAGAATTTGTGTTGGCTTATCAATGTGGATAACAAATTTACAGGGTCAATCGACAAATTCACCTAATGCACACATGATTCGTTTCCCTTATTATACGCATAAAAATTCAAATCGATAAACTATATAAATGAATGCCAACACAATGAATTTAAAAAAACACAAATTATACCTGAGAAAGAATAGAATTATGGTGACCACTGAAGGTGTGAGCAACTGTCGATGACGAAGCAACGGAATCCTGCAAAAACAAACACTAAATAAGTACGTGAAATATCAAATAATTGTCAAAAATCAATTAATAAATAAAGAGATGTTGGCTAATCACCTGAGTACTATGATCGTGAGCTGCAAAAGGCATAGAAAGCAATGGAGATTAACTAGTGTTGTCTTGATTTTCCATTGATTTGGAGGCCTACAATTAAAAAATGGTTTACGGAATGTGGGGAAGTACACATGTTTTTAAGTAAGTAAAATGTGGACAGAAATAATAAAAAAATAATAAAAAATTCACTAACTTGATTTTTTCGTCTCTTCTTTTTAACATTGTTGTCTCTTGGTGGCTTGCTCAATACTTTGGATTTCTTCACCACTGTTTCTATAACAACCACCTTTCTCTTTATTCGTGGCCTCCCTTTACATGTAACCTTCACAGGACTAAGTACCTTTTTACAGCTAGAAGATGCGACAGTAGCTGGAATGCCAGAAGATTGATTTTCGCAACGCCATAACTCCTTTAACTGATCAATTCTTTTCATTAGTTCCATGCAACATTTCTCCGTGTTTACTGATCATAACTACTCTTAACCTTTGAGTACTCTCGCTTAATATCCTTCCTCCATCTGTCAAGAACATATCTTTGTGGCAAAGTTGTCACTTTCTTTGTCCGTAACACGGAAAGTGAATGCCTACATAAGATGCCTCTTACTTCAAACAATGCACATGTGCACTTCACTTCCAATTCATCGTCATTGAAGTAAACAAGAAATGTCTTTTCTATTAAGTGGTCTCCAATGGCAACATATTCAACAACTTCAAAGGTAGAAATCGCACCTTCACTTTTGAGAAGAGAGTTATTACAAGACATCATTTTCACAAACTGCTCATGTACTTCTTTGAACTTCGCATTTGTGTAAACAACTTGAAATTGTTTCTCCAACTGCAAGGCGCTTATACATGGGATTGTGCGATTGAAAGAATCGAAATCAGCATGTGTCTCACTCTCGACCATTCTTCTTAAACCATTATCATATTCATCAACAAATTCTTTCAATGTGGTTCGTGAGTGCACGTAACCATCAAAAAATCCTTTCATACTTTCACTTCGTTGTGTAGTATTCATTCCCGTCCAAAACGTATCTTTCATGTATGCCGGTACCCAAAATGTCTTATCCATATATAACTCATTCAACCATGCATTATCATGAAGATTATACTTCTCCAGTAGATCTTTCGAATTTTCTTCATATTCTTCACATGTTTGAGAGTCATACAAACATTTATTTATGGCACTCTTAATGCCATCAAAATTAGCATGTGATCCAAACTTTTCAGGGAATTTTTTCATAATGTGCCACATACAATATCTATGTCGACTTTCACGGAAAACAATAGCGATTGCATTTTTCATAGCTCTATCCTGGTCTGTCATAATTGCTTTAAGGGCTTGGCCATTCATGCACTCCAACCAACATTTAAATAACCACACAAATGTGTCTGTATCCTCACTTGAAATTAGTCCTGCCCCTAAAAGTATAGATTGACCATGATGATTCACTCCTACAAAAGGAGCAAATGGCATGTCATATCTATTGGTCAAATACGTTGTGTCAAACGTAATAACATCTCCAAAGAAATCATACGCTGCCCTACTCCATGCATCAGCCCAAAAAACATTTCGTAACCTACATTCATCGTCCATATCTATCACATAGTAGAAGCCACTATTCTGTTTTTGCATTCTTCTAAAGTAATCACAAAGTGCTTGAGTACCTCTTTTCCCAAGATGGAGTTCTCTTGCCTTGTTAATATAATTCTGGCAATCTCTCTCTCCAAAGGAAAGATTCTCAAACCCCCCACTTTCAACAACTAATGAATTGAAATTCTTACACAAACGTATTCCTGCTCTATCATTTAGCTCAAGCCTTCTTTTCGCAGCATCATTAATTTTCTTATTACTTCTAAAAAATCTATTTTTGCCCGGGCTTAACGAATGATTATGCGTTAGCTCAACTTTACTCAAAAACCACGTTCCATCATCACATGAATTCGCACAAATCCTGGCACCACACCCTGTTCTATTAGTTGCTGGAATTAGCTTTATAGAATCACTTGTTGTAGGTCGCTCTGAACCTCCACGAGTACATATAAGCACTACGTAACTTTTTATACACTTCTTTTTTCTCGAGCTTCTATGCGCTATACCAAAACCAGCTTGCTTAGCATACCTCCTATAATAAGAGCAAACTTCTTCTATTGAACTAAAAGTCATTGATTCCTTCGATTCTTCAACTTTCTCAATATCCTTTAACACCACAGGTAGTACCACATTTTCTTCCTTATCACTCAACTCTTCATCTGAAATAAACGCCATTAAATCCTTCGGTTCTTCAAAATTTTCACCCACATCTATCCAAAAAAGAATACAAAGTGTGTTTATAAAAAAGCCTAGAATAATAATAAAGAAATAAAAAAGAAAAAAAAAAAGCCAGCCATCTTAGTGGATCAAAACAAAACTATAACTCAAACAAAAGTGAAAAAACTAACCATTTTGACGGTCATCTTGATGGGTTAAAGCATCGTCAAATTCACCCTCGTTATCCAATCGTGAACTTGAAGAGTACATTTAGGAAAGTGCTATATTAAAAAGTACAAGTTAATTGAATGAAAAAACTAAACTACATAAAAGCTAAGCTAATAACCTTAAAAGCATGTAATTTGACAATATTATACAAACTAAACTACATAAAGGCAGTCATAGCACCAGTTTTAGAGAGTGGTTTTAAAGATTTAAAGATTTACTAGGATTTATAACTTGGAAGCCCAATTAAAATTCAAGAAAAAAAAAAAACATCAAATATTTTAAATAAGGTTTCATTCTTTATGCAGACACATAGATATCTTATCAAATATATCCGAAATCACACTGATATCTTATCGATTCATATTAGCAACAGAATGCAAACTTCAACAGAATCAATAAAGCCCATGCAAAATTGAGAAATTTTAGAGAGAGAGAGAGAGAGGGGGGGGGGGGAAGGACTGCATTGGAGGGGAAATGAAATTGAGAAATGAAATTGGGAAATTGAGAAATGATTCCCAGATGGTTCTTATGTGTGGGATAGGTTGGCTACTTTGAGAAGCTTGAGCCATGAGAGGATAGATACAGACATTCTAATTTTGTCTGCAATGTGCATGCTGTTTGCCAGCCTTGCCTATGTGTTCTTTGTGGTGATGAAGCACAACTCCCCTCCTCACATATAGAGTGATAACATACATTACATGGACCTCTTAGAAGCAAAATTGGGAAGTTTTTAAGGAGCAAGACAAAGCAAGGAAACAGAGCAAAGAAGCATCCATAGGGTAAACGTCAACAAGAGTTAACCAAAAGGAAGCCTTCAATCGAAATTATGCAGAATACAACCAGGTATAACATATAATTTCTGTAGCCTGAATTGTCACATTCATGGCACACTGATGTATTCATATACAAATGTACCTTTTTTTCCTTCTCCAAATTACCATATCTAATTGCCTGGCACTGCAAAGAATGCAATATGCAAATTCGTTGGAAGCACTTTAATGAAAAAGGTGCATGAAGTAGCCTAAACCAAGTCATAGGCAATCCACTGGATCCGAAAAAAAATAACACAAGCAACGAATGACATGCCCCAAGGAGAATACTTCTTTTTCCTTAAAAGATGATAAAATAAGCAGCATGTTCCAGTCAAGAATAATATACACAAGCTGCATGATGTATCTCAATGTACAATGTAACAATACCAAAAACATCAAATGAAGGTGCTAGAAAATATAGAAGGATTCACATTACTGGCACAATAATAAAGGGGGACAAGCAAAGTAACCTATCCCCAATCCAAATGACAATAGGGCACATAATGAAGGGAAGAATATAATAAATCCTCAAAAACATAAAAGCAACTCCCATATTTCAAAAATCATGACAGCTTTCTTCAGGGGAAATAGTTAAGCATTCTAGAGAGGATTCTCACTCATCCAATCCACCCTCTTATTTCTTTAATAATACGTCATATACTAAGTTCTACCATTGAGCTGAATCCCTTGCACAAAATTATGGGTGAATAAAATGTGATTTCATACTGAATTCATAAAATTCCAGCTAGCTATGAATCAGAACTCCATAAATGGATTTAATACTCATGTCAAGATGCATCACTTGAATAAAAATTATCAAAACAAGACCAAAATTCAACTAGGTCACCACTTGTGTCCTAAACTGCCTAACAATGAAAAGAAAAGAACAAATCCCCAGAAAACCTGATCAAACAAGCTGAATCCCAAAAAAAAAATACAAACAAAAATACAAACAAAAAACAAAACAAAAAATTAATTAAAAAAAAAAAGGCATAACAATGAAAAGAAAAGAACAAATCCCCCAGAAAACCTAATCAAACAAGCTAAATCCCAAAAAAAATCAAAAACAAAAACAAACAAAAAACAAAAACCAAAAACCAAAAAAAAAATAATAATAATTAAAAAAAAAAAAACCGGGCATCGACTGCCTCCACTGTGTGAACAGCAAAGCCAAAAATTTTCCCCTTTTTTTTAGCAACAAATCCGACCAAAGAGAGAGAGAGAGAGAGAACCTATTTTTTTAGCTGGAAGGGGACGCTGGACGACGGAGGAGGCCGACCGCCGATAGGGACAGGGACCACCGGGGACTAAGCTTCGGACGATGCAGAGAGAGAGAGATTGAGAGGGACCGCCGAAGAGGGACCCCGGACGCCGAAAAGGAAGCCGCCGAGAGGGACGTGGACTACCGGCAAATGAGCTCCGGACGATGCAGAGAGAGAGATCGAGGGGGACTGCCGGAGAGCGATGCCGAACGCCTAGAAGAAAGCCGCCGAGAGGGACGGGGACTACTATAGACTGTCTCCGGATGATGCAGAGAGAGAGAGATCGAGGGGGACTGCCGGAGAGCGACGTCGAATGGTGAGAGGGATGGGGACTGCACGGGGTACTGTACGGATGCTTCAGTTGAGAGAGAGACAGAGACAGAGAGAGGGGGATTGCCGGTTGGAGGGACGCCGGACGCCGAAAGGGATGGGATTGTACGGACGTGAAATTTCGGAGAGAGAGGGGCGGGGGGTAGCGTTGGAGGGGAAATGAAATATCATTTCCCTCCAACCGGTTTTCAAGCAGCAAAAAGAAAATGAAAAAAAAAAATTAAAATCAGCCAGCCACATCAGCTTGTTGTGCGGTTGTTGTGAGAAATGAGTGCAAGAATCATTTCTCTAAGAATTATAAATCAATTAAAACGTGAATCTGACTCACACATGGTGCTCAATAAGTCGATCACGGAGCCACACTTTTGCCTCAAATCAGTAGAGATTAAAAAATAAAGGTCGACAAAAATTGATTAAAATATTAAAATATATAATTAACAAAATAATTCAATAATTCAATAAAATTTATTTTTTTTTTAACACCTAATGTTAACTTATTCATTTGTCCTCGATGGGTCTTCATAATCTTAACTAACTATAACTATATATTTTATACAATTTAAATATGTAACAAAAATTATATATATTTACAAACAAATAATTTTATTTAGAAATCTACATATATATATATATATATATATATATATATATAATAAATAAAAAGGGTGACTTCTTCTCTGTTCTAGGCCATCTTTTTACTATATTTGAATTGTTGATCCCCTTAAAAATGAAAAATTTGGCTGACCATGAGGAGAATGGGAATTCATAGTTTGAAGGCCATTTTTTTTTTTTAAAAAAAAAAAAAAAAAAGCTAAGGAACAGAGAAGGAAGATGGGGAATCTTTTCCAATACATGGAGGAAAAGAACTAGAAAAAGGGAAAGGATGGGAATGCTGGAGGAATAAATTCTGGTTGCGACCGAATTTGCCACATGATGGACACGAAAATTTACACTTCGGTTAATTTTACTAGTTGTCCAGCTAGTAGTTGATGAAAGAAGGGAATGAATGTTTGAAATGATAGAAGCAATTCTCCAGTCTTGTGTAATGGTGGGCAGTTGAAGTGCCAGAGTGATTATAAGCGAATCACCTTTTAAAATAAAATCTGATAATGTAATGTTCGGGGCATTATTTAATAATGAAAGTATAAAATTTAAGTAAATAACTAGTTATGTTAATTTAGTGTTATTAAAAATGTAAGAGAATATTTTTAAAGTTAAAAAAAAATATATATATATATATATAGAAAAGAAATTAGAAAAGAAATTGGAAAAGAAAATAAGAATAAAAAGAAAAAAAAATGAGGCCCTTCACAAAATGAAGGGCCACGTGACCCTTCCCCTAAATAAGGCTGGGCACCTTATTAAGTTAATAATAATAATAATAATAATAAATAAATAAATAAATAAAAGTGGGGAAGGAGGTTGTACGCCTCTTTGAGAAAAAAGGGTGCTTGATTTCATTTCTCATTTTTATGAAAAATCATGATCTACGAAAATTCAACCATCCAAACTCAAATCTAATTTTGAAAAAATGATCTACGAAGCCCGATCTACGTTTCTACTGATCGTTTTAAGATAAATCGTTAAATTTGTACTTTTTGAGATTTTTGGTTAAATCTTGTAAAATATGAGTTTAATCTTGATTATTCTTTAGGCTTTGTGTTATTTGGAGCTGGCAAAGATTCCCCAAACACTGGGTATTATTTGGGCAAATTTTTTGGCAAGTCCCTTTAAACCCTAGATTTTTTTGTATTAAATTTAAATGATATTTGGTGAAATTAACCCTAAGATTTTCTTATGGGTTAATGTTATATTGAATATGTTAGTGTTTATTGTTATTAGATTAGTGAATATAATTTGAGAGTTAGTATTTAGTGTTATTGTGAAAGTATTAATAAAAATAATTTATGGGTTAGCGTTCATTATTAGGGGTATGTGATTAGGATGCGATTTTAATGTCTAACCCTAAACTAGTGTTTTGGGTTAGTAGGGTTGTGGTTAAACTAGTAAATAAGGTTTATGAGTGTGTGTTTGGAACCCTTAAAATATTATGGGATTTCTAACTATATAGCCTAGAGCGATTCAAGTGTTAATTATGGTGTTAAATTATTTAGAGTATTAAATGGTGCAATGAGTTATTCCATAGTGGCGCATTGCATAGTGGTGTCTAGTAGACCTAGTGCTTAAATCCGCGTAACCAAGGTGAGTATTCTACTCACTTAGAAAAGTTACTTTTATGTATTTTATAGGAATGCAAATAAAGTGTTTTTCTTATAGAACCGACAATATGTTAATTATATGTTTTGGATGTATTGAGTAATTTTAATTATGTTGAAATATAACAATAATTTTTATATGATTTAAGAGGATTTGAGATATGAGTATGAAATATGTTTGATGTCTTGAGATATGATTTGAAGTGTTTTATTGTCTACTACGATTGGAAATTTGAGTTATATAACTTGTTTGAGAAAATGACATGTTGAACTGTTTATGTTTTATGAATAAAGCATGTGTTAAAGGCATGTCCATGAAATTAAATGTATAGTATTTGAGCATGAGCGTTGAGCATGAAACGAACAAGACTGAGGTTCAATTCCCTTGGCAAACGAACAAAACTGGGGTTAAATTCCCTTGGCAAACAAACAAGACCGGGGTTCAATTCCCTTGGCAAATGAACAAGACCGGGGTCCCTTGGCAAACGAACAAGACCGAGGTTAAATTCCCTTGGCACATAAACAAGACCGGGGTTAGATTCCCTTGGCAAACGCAAAACGACAAATGGAACAAGAAACAGAAACAAGCACGATGAATGACAAGCATGCATAGCATTGTTTTTATGAGTGTGATGTTTTCATGATTTGATATATAGTGTTTGCTTTTACAAGTTTCCTATAGTTATTTTCATGATAATCTACATAACTGATTTAAAAGCATAGAGCCTAGACATACATAGATGTTCACATTGTCCAGAAATGGGAATGCTGAGGTCTTTGTATAGTTAAGCTAGATGCCATTGTTTTCTAGCTTAAGGTCTACGTGCATGCCAATGCCCTCGTGTGTATGTAAGGCTAAGTCTCGGAATCAAAAGTATTATAGTAAGTGAGTGTATGTAGTTGTTCCTAGTAATGTAACTTCTATGTATAATCTCAGCTGCATAGTATGCTTTAAATGTTTTCTAATAGTCAGTGTTTGCTGTATAAGCTATAGGGTTTTTTTTTTTTTTTCAAACAAAGGTTTATAAAATTGGTAGTTGAAAATAGATGGACTTGTAAATGGCTCTTGTTGTAATTAATCGTTATGTATTAGATGTATTTCCGCTTATGATATGTGTGCCGCTGCACATTGATTATTATATTCTGCTGTTAGATGTAACTTTGAATATCAGGTATATGTTATGGAACGTGTACGTTATGTTGGCTGAGCAACACGTAATCATGCCACTGTGAAGATCCGTTTGTATGTTTTCAAAAAACAAAAAGGGGGTCACCATAGATAATCTCAAAGAAAACGCCAGTCGAGCTGCTAGTAGAGCTGCAAGGGCCTCACCGTGAATATGAGAACAAGAAAAACTAATAAGGGAGATACACCTGATAATAGAGCCTCTGGAATCTCTGCATACTGCCGCTTGAGCAGAGAATGTATCTCTAATAGTTGTATTGTAGTTAATCTTGAGAAAACGGAGGAGGGGACTGCCATACTCCACAAGAAATGGGCAGTTTAATCTTCCAAGCAGAATGATGTTCCAAAACGATTTTGTTGATTGTAGATGCAATAACAAGAGCATTCGGTATAAGATCCTCATGATGAGCTTTATACCTAATAAACCAAAGATAATCACAAGCAACAACAGCAAAGATTTGGAACATGTAGACCTCAACCTGAGGGATACCAATCGGACGATGTGGATTAAGTATAATAAGGAGCCAATCTCCCTTATTAGTTACATTTAAAGCAATAGTATCTAAAGGACAGAAAGATTGACACCATACCACTCGAGCAATAGCGCATGTAAAGAAAAGATGTAAAAGAGAGTATGTGGAAAATGAGTAAAGAGAGCAACTAGTATTAGTGGTGGAGGAAGGGATAGATTGAGAGATCCAGACTTTAGTAGGAATGATGTTCCAAACCATTTTCCAAAGAAAAAGTTTTAAACGATGATTGAGATTGAGCTTCCAAATGGCTTTCCAGGAAGATATGGAAAGGGGAGAGGGGTAGGGAGAAGAGAAAGACACTACAAGAAATTCGCCCATTAAGGGCGACACTATCAGCGTTAACTAAAAGTCAATGCTGATAGGTTAGTTGACGCTGATAGTCGACTATTAGTGTCAACTTTGGCAGTCGACTCTGATAATCGACTATTAGCGTCGACCCCTTAGTTGACGCTAATTGTCTAAAAAAATGCACTATTAGCGTAAACTTTGGTGTCAATGCTAATGTGTCGTTGCTAATAACCTAGCGGAAAATTTTGCCTCGCGTGGGTTGAGAAATAGCAACAACATTTCAGTATTAGCATCCACTTTCTTCGACGATAATAAATAACTTTCAGGATCGACATTAAATGTAGACATTGATAACCTATTATTAGCGACGACTTATATGTGTCGACGCTGATAATAGGTCATTAGCGTTGACTCTAGTGTCGACGCTAATGCTCCTATATAAAAAAATTAATTTTTTTATGAAAAAATTGAAAAGCATCAGCGTCGACCAAAAATTGGATGCTGATAATACATTATCAGCGTCCACTATAGGTCGACACTAATGACTATGTATAATTTTTTTTTTTTTTTTTTTTTTGAAAAATTGAAAAGCTTCAGTCGATGCTAATAATAGGTTATCAGCGTCGACGCCTGCAAGTTGGCGCTAATAACCTATTATCAGTGTCCACTTTAGGTCGACGCTAATGACCATGTATAAAAAAATTATTTTGTTTTTGAAAAAATTGAAAATTATCAGTGTCGACCTAAAAGTCAACGCTAATAATAGGTTATCAGCGTCCACTCTTACGTGTCAACACTGATAACATCTTATCAGCGTCCATTTTAGGTCGACACTAATGATCCTATATAACAAAAAAAAAATCATATAAACATATTGAACTTTTTTAAAAAAAATTAAAAAATAAATTTGAAACCTATAGAAAAAATACTTCTTTTATATTATTAGTAAAGTTTTTCTATTTTTTTAATTTTAATTTGTTGGGTTAAATGCCATTTTAATCTTTGGGTTTTAACGACTTTATTTTTTTATAGCTAGGTTTTATTTTGTATCAAAAATGGAATTTCATGTCAAACCAATCAAAACCTGCCATGTGGTCATATGTCTCATAAAAAAACATAAACATGAGGAAAATAAGAAATATATATATATATATATATATATATATATATATATATATATATATATATATATATAAAATAAAAAAAATAAAACAAAACAAGGGGTGGCAAAACATTGTGCATTAATCTGATCAATAAAGATAAGATCAATCTGATTAATCCTCACGAATCAGTTTGATCGATTGAATTTGACACAATTGAAGGCTCCATCGAACATCCTATCTATCATAGTGCATTAGTCTTATCGATCAAACTATATGGATTTTGTATTATTTATACTTGTGTATTAGTCCGATTAATCATTATAAGATTAATCTAATTGATCGTAATCAATTGAATGATCAATCAAACTTGACACGATTAAAGGTTTGATCCAAGATCCAATCGATACTAATGCATTAGTTCGATCATTGTAAAATCAAATAAATCATGATCTTATTTAGGACTGATCGAACTTGACATAATTTAAGGTTTGATTGAACGTCTGATTGTTCCTAGTGCATTAGTCTAATCGATTAAACTTTTTTAATTTTGTATTATCCTTATACATTAGTATGATCGAATGAAGAATTGATCATTAGTCTGATCGATAATGATAAGATCAAACTGATCGATCCTTACACATTAGTTTGATCAATTGTGATACAATCGAATGATCGATTGAATTTGACACAATTGAAGGTTCGATTGAAAATCCGATCGATTGTGATATGATCAATTGATCAATTGATCGATCAAACTAGTTCATAAGGATAATGCAAGATCTAAAGAGTTCGATCGAAAATAAAAATGAAGTATATATATTTTATATTTTTCCCTATATATAGTGTATGTATATTGAATATGATTTTTTTTATAAGTTTTATTTTTCAAAAATTTTAATAAGATTTTATTATTAAATATATATGTTAAAATTTTATTTGGTTTATACAAATTTTAAATTGCATAAATTAATAGGTTTTATTCACTATTAGTGTTGACTACTATTAGTCAACGCTAATAGTATGAGTATCAGCGTCGACTAATAATAGTTGACGCTGATAGTATTAGTATTAGCGTTGACTTATAATAGTCGACGCTGATACTCATTCTTGGCACTATGGAATTTTTTCAGACGAAATTTTTATCATATTTCAGAGGCTAGGTTTTCTTTGGCATTTTCAGAAATCTCTCTCTCACGCTCTCTCTCTCTCTAGTCTACTCTCACATCTCTCTCTCACGCTCTCTCTTTTCCTTCAACAGCCGTACTACCGCTCACCACCGATCTCCAGCACCGTTAACAAGGCAGATTCTCAAATCCTGTTAGATAATAAATTTTGATGGTGATTGATACAAAACATGGCACCAGGAAACAAGTTTTAGATGCCATCATCTGTACTAAAAATTCAGCTTCTCTAAAGGTTTAAATGGCTAAAAGATGAATTTGAAAGGCGACTCCATAGAAACAAGCAACGAATGACAGTATAATTCATTTTGTGGGTATTACTTTTCCATTTGTTATGTTCTCCTTTTACTATCTTGAAGTCAAATACTTCTTGATATGAATCAATTGAATTTCCAACCTTGATGTTAAACTTTATGATTTCCTAAAAATAAAGGCCAATGCAATTTAAGTAAAGGCCTATAAGTCTTGCTTGGATTTAAGCTGTAACAATGCTTAGCACATTGTTATTCATCCCAATTAAAAAAATTCTTAGCACATGGTTTGCTTTTCAATAAGTGCACATATAAACTCTCTGATTCTTGTTTCAAAGCAATTGTATGGGATCTGGCCTATGTGGAGTAAAACTTTGATAGAATTTATTGCTTTTTGTCAATTATGTAGTATGAGATACTCTTGTCATCCAATTACAGGGTTTCCTTCATCTTCTAATGCAACTTTCTGTTTCTTATATTTTGGGAGAGGATATTAATGACAACTCTGGATTTATTTGCTTTGCAGTGACTCCGGTGAGGTCAGCTAGACAGGTGATTGATGCACTGAATGCAGGACCTAATATAGATTTAATACTAGCTGAACTTGACCTTCCATTGGCCAAAGGCATGAAGATGTTGAAGTACATCAATCAGGATAAAGAGTTACACCGGTGCATTCCCGTGTTCAGTAAGTTTGTCTCATTTTTATTACTAGCACATGCATTCCTTGATAATAAGTTTCTCTCTTCAATCTTCATGGTAAATTAGATCCTCATCATCCTTATTTAAGTTTGTCTTTGTTCTGATAAGTGATGTCGGCACAAGACGAGGTCCCTGTTGTTGTCAAGTGCTTGAGGCTTGGAGCAGCGGACTATCTTGTAAAGCCTTTACGCACGAATGAGCTATTGAACCTGTGGACACATGCAGAGAAGAAAGCACATGGTTTGTTTTACATGACTCTTTGTTCATATGCCTTTTTTGCCCACAACCTAGATGCATGTCCACATAAAATTGATAGTCACTAATAAATGCTGGGAATTTTTATATACACAGCAAATGCAAAGAGCAGGAGTGATCCTTTATGGTACAGATAGAAAATGATACAATCTTAGACTGTTAACATCTTTATATGAGGCTCTTATTCTGTAGCTCATGGCTTTTCAGTAACTAGGAAGAATGCATAGGTGCTTGTCCATGTATATCACTTTTCCATTCAAGTGACCACCTTCTTGTGCTAGATATCACTAGTACACTTTCTCAAAAGTTTTACTCATAGCTAGCTTATCTCTCCCTAGATCAATATTGAAATGTTCATTCATATGATTATGTTGGCAGCTTGGACTTGCTGAGAAGAACATTTTGAACTATGAATTTGATTTGGTGGCCTTGGACCCTAGTGATGCTAATACAAACAATATTGCTACTTTGTTCTCGGATGACACAAATGACAAGTCTCACAGGAGCTAGCACCAATCCTGAGATGGAATTGTCAACCCATCAGGAAGATGAGGTGAGTGTACTATAGGCTTGGAATTTGGTTCTCAAAATTATAAGATCACCTCGATCTGCATTATGAATTAATTGATTTGTGAATTGTGACAATGGTTGGCCCTAATGACAATGGAATGTATATAAATTGTGATTGACTGTATCAATTCGAGATCTACTTTACAGGTTTACTTATTGCTTTTTCAAAATCTGGTTTCTGAACATTAGTTTATTTTTTTGGTATTATTATCGGGCTTGGTATCACAGCAATAGGCTTAAATATACCCTCACCCACCCACCACACACACACAAGAAAACAAAGAAATATTTGAAGAAATAATTAATGAACACTAGGAAATTTGTTGGTATACTGCAACGCGTGTAATCATTTTGATGCTGTCAGAATCAAGATTCTATCATTTTTGGCTAACTTTTTGTATGATTTTTGTCTTATCCTTTCTTAGGTTGGTTGACATGGTCCTTCAGACCATCAGGATTTATTGTTGGCTGATCAATATTCAAAGTTGAACGTGAGTGATGTTAAATTTTCTTTGATTAGCTGTATTGGCAATGATGATGAACTAAGGTCGTGGTTAAATTATTCAAATGACTTAATGGTATGGTTGGACAAAAATGCTCATTTTTCTCAAATTTCAGTTGATAATCTATACTGTATATGAGAGTTTGGATTAGTACAACCTAATGGGACGAAATGAAAGGAATGGGGGGATCTGTGCTGCCCAACAATGTTAAACGAAAGGAATTCAACTTTTAAGTAACTAAAAGGAATGCAAAGTGGCTAATTTTATGTTATTCGGTTCTCTGTTTGCACTTTGTAAATTACTAAGACATATTAGAGAGTGCCAAGAAACAAAAACATTTTCCAACCTTATATATATATTTTAAGCTACTAAAGTAAATATATTGTGTTGGATTATGGTTTGCTTCTAAGTAAGCTTGAATTGTATTAAGTTCCCCATCTATTTGTATGTTTTATCATTTTCTTTCTTGTGTATAAATTACGAAATATATGTATAAACTACTAATGGCATATTAAAAAAAATAAATTTTTTGTAGGGTATTAGCGTTGACCCAGTCGACTCTAATGGCCTTTTAATAATAATAATAATAATAATATATATATATATATATATATATATATATATATATATATATATATATATATATATATATATATATATATATATATATTATTAAAAATATTTAATTTTTAGGGTATTAGCGTCAACAAAGTCGACGCTAATGGTTTATTATTTATTTATTTTTATTTTTTATTTTTAGTGTATCAGCGTCGACTCATGGTATATGTGGTATAGGTTTTAGCGTCAACCGCATATAGTATTAGTGTCGACATAATAGTCTATCATCAGCGTCAACCATTAAGTTGATGCTGATGATTGGTTGATGAGCATCAGCGTTGGGCTTTTAGCGTCAACTTCAGGGGCGGAGCCAGGAATTAATTGGTGGGGGGGCCGAACTTAAATAAATAAATATGTATATATAGTCATTTTATATGTGCGCCCGCTTGTAAAATAAAACAAAACAAGTCTTAAACAGTTAAATTTAACTTCATACTAAAACATAAGTTATAACTGTATACAAGTCTTAAAAATAACTTTACTTTCAAATACAAAAGCTTTCTAGTTAATAGACATGTACAAAACAAAAAAAATCCAAAAAGGAACTTCATATCTCCTTCGAATTGTGCTCAACGTCGACGATCTTTCATGGAATAAAATTCATCAATTATCATCTCTGTCGTGAAATCCTTAGCAATTTCTTTCTCGATATAAACTACCAAATTATCTGCTAGAAACTCATCTTCCATTCTACTACGTAATCTAGTTTTTACAAGTTTCATGGCAGAAAAGGCTCGTTCAGTAGTAGCAGTAGAAACAGGGAGAGTCAACACTAGACGAATCAACCTGTCAATCAAATTATAAATCTTCGATTTTCCTGAAATTGCTAATCCTCTGCACAACTCAGATAAAGTGGACATATTCTGAAAATCTGAATGTTTTGGCACATCAAGCTTATAATGATCCAATTGAAATCTCAAAATCATTTTCTCTTGCTCAGTAAAATCTTGAGGATAGAACTTCTCAACTAAGCTACATATATCATCAATCTTAAATGATTTGTATGCATCTAAAGGGCTTAAAGCGGCACTAAGACAAAGAAGTTCCACTGCATGCTCACTAAATCTATTATCCAGTTCTTGTAATTGGAAGTCTCTTGCAGCAATAAACACATCAATTCTAAAATGATGCTCCATTGTCATGGAAGATTCTTCATTTTGGCGACATGATCTACCTCGAGCTCTAGTGTAACGAGTATTCATATCAGGAACATCTATTTCATTTTTTTCACAAAATGATTTAACAGTATGAAGGAAAGGCTCCCACTCTTCATTTCTCAAATTCTGAAGAAGTGATTTTGTAGTAGAAACCACTTTCATGGCATTTAAAATGTCTTGAGAATTTTGTTGCAAAGCTTGACAAAGACAATGCGTATATCCCATAATCTCTTTCATCAAATGCAATATCAAAACAAATTCAAATGATGTTAATACCATATAAGCCGCTTCAGCATCACCGCGTTGAGAATAGTTGGTTCCTTCCTTTGAGATAGTGTCAAGAACTGAACAAGTTGCACGAAACATTCTTATCATGCTAGAAACAGAATTAAAATGAGAAGACCATCGAGTATCTCCAGGTCGTTGCAAAGTACCAATTTGATTTGCCCCCCTTCCAGTCTCGATTTCATTAGAAGCAATCATACTTTCAATCTCAGCAACTTGAGCAGATTGCAATTCATCATTGCGTTTTGAAGAACCAACAACGATGTTGATAATAAAATTCAAATTCTCAAAGAACTGATGAACAGATTTTGCTTCTCTAGATGCTGCAACCAAAGCTAATTGTAACTTATGAGCAAAGCAATGCACATAATATGCATATGGACATTCTCTAAGAAATAAAGCTTGTAACCCATTCCATTCACCACGCATATTACTACCTCCATCATATCCCTGACCTCGAATATTCTGAATTTTGAGGTCGTTACAAGAAAGGACATCACATATCTTCTTTTTTAAAGTTAATGCAGTAGTATCTTTGACATGGACAATATGAAAGAATCTCTCTCGAATAAAACCATCTTTATCAACAAATCTCAAAATGATTGTCATTTGCTCCCTTTTTGACTCATCCCGAGCTTCATCAACAAGAATGCAAAATTTAGCATCCCCAATTTCTTTGCGAATTACATCTCGCACTTTAGTTGCAAAGATATGCAAAATTTCTTTTTGAATTTGGGGTGATGTATATTTGGCATTCCGTGGAGCATTTGTCAACACAACTCCATCAACTTTATCATTAAAAGTTGCTAATAACTTTATCAATTCAATGAAGTTACCTTGATTTTTTGAGTCGGAGCTTTCATCATGACCTCTAAATGCACATGCTTGGAATGCTAGCCATCTAACACTATCTATTGAGGTTTTGAGCCGCAATCGATTATTCTCTATTTCTTGTGATGACTGCTTTTCAATCAACTTCCCAATATGCTGTGAATAATTCTTCAAATCTTCACAACATTTCACAGCAATTTTATGTGGTGAATTTGGATCTGTCCCCACATGTCCCATTAAAGGACAATTCATTCCATCGTTCACCTTTTTCCAATTCCTAAAACCTTTCACTGTAAATGCATCTGATCCTGGACGGCCTGTTGATTTCTTAGCAAAAATGTAACATGGATGACAGAAGATGGCATCCTTTGATTCCGAATACTCCAACCAACTTGAGTATGTCTGAAACCAAGAAGCTTGAAATCGACGACGATGATTCTCCGGTCCTGAAGGTGGATATTCTGTAGGTAAAAGAATAGGTTGACATGGGCCAGCTCTAAGATAAGCACGCCGCATTTCATCTTGTAAGTTTACAGGATATTCCCATATTTGCGGACGTTTCCCTGGATCACGTTGCAAAGTGGTGGCATCAATTTCTTCAGGAAGGATTCTTGGACATTTAGAAGGCCGCTCATTAAGATCCGTTGCTAACGGTCTATTTAAAAGTGTATCACTATCAACCTCTGAATGACTCGCATTCTTTTTCTTAAAGAATGAATCGATTGTTTTTGGTTTGCTCATATTTTTTTAAGCTGTAAAAAAAATTTATAGATTAATAAATTAACCGAAAAGTACCCCTAAAAATATAAGATCTTTGTTAGAATTTTTTAATTATAATAATTCTTATTAGCATTAACAATTGAAAAAGGCAAAAAGCAATGAATAATTAACCAAATCAAATAACCCATCAAAATAGCAAACAAGAAAAAATATAAACTAATTGACAAATAAATTAAGCACAGTTAATAGAGCATAAAAAAAAAAAAAAGAGTACCTTTCAGTGAATCAACGTTATCTTGAGTTTGAAGGATTTCTTGAAGACAAATTAAAGATAATAGTGTGCTAACTGAACGCTGCAAACCAATAAAAAAATAATAAATTAGAAGAATAAGTGATGGAACACAATTAAAAAAGAAAAAAAAAGAAAGAAAAAAAAGAAGGCGTAGTTAGTTCCTTTTTTTGTGTATTTATTTTGTAAGTTTCTTAAGAATTCAATCTAGACTAAATACTGAAAAAAAAAAAACAAATTAAATAATAAAAACATATAAAAAATTTTATCAATAAAAAACAAATACTAACAAAACATATTTGATTAATTGATTATTTATCATATTAATAACATAATCACATTTGAAATTTTAAATAATTTGATTCCTAATTTTTTTTTTTTTAAGAAAAGGTCATTGATTAATTCTCTTCCCAATGTACATTTAATCTTCAATTAATTTTCTCCCCACCAAAGGTTGATGGTCCCACGAATAGCACCACTCTGCACTCATCCAACTATCCAAGTGATTGAACAAAAGGACAAATTCACAAAGAGTCAAAGACAATTTATCAAAAAGTGGTTTTGAAGCCCAATAACCCATTACTCATTGATTCACTCATGACCCACCCAGACCCACGGTATTCACTTCCAGTTTCTTATTTCTAGGACCTTCTTCTGGCTTCTTGGCTTCTCACTTTCTGCCTTTAATAATTTTGCTCTCCCCAATGCAGTGTCAACCACTCAACACAAAAAGGCACAACCGCACAAATGCTTCAAGCTTTCAAGCAAATCAAATTTCACAGATGCACGATCACAACCTTCAGTTTCAGTTTCACAGTTCACTCCTCCCATCCTCCGTCAGTCCGTCTCCTCGTCTCCTTTTACTTCCTCACTTCTCTAGTTTTCTCTACACTCTATTCTTCTTCTTCTTTTTGTTCATAGAAAAGCCCCAAATTTTAAAGCAAAAATTGCAAAATACTGAAATAGCCTACGGAAGTGAGATCTAGCAAATAACTCACAGTGCTGGACGGCTGGACCTGCTGGTGGACCGGTGGTGCGTGGACCTTGGACGGCTGACGGTGTTTCCTCCAAAGTTGTTCTTTTCAAATCTCAATCTCAGCTCTCTCAGTTCTCTCGAGCCTTCGGTATTTTGAAGCTGTGTTTTTCTTTTCTTTTCACTTAGGGTTGAATGTGAGAACGAGGTTGAGTGAAATTTGAGTTATTGAAAAGTTAATTTTGCCTCTTTTTTTTTTTTCCTTGTGCAGTGTATTTTTTAATTTTTTGATTGATATTGCCAGGTTGGATTGCCGTGTTGAGGAGGATTTGCTATTTTTTTTTCCTTTTAAATCTGTTGTGCTTGCTGTGGATTTGCAGGGTTATATATATATATATTTAAAAAAAAAAAAAACAAGGAAAAAAAACAAGGAAAAAAATTATATTTGTAGTTAGAGTAGAGTTTTTTTAGGGGGGGCCTGATTCTATTTTTGCAGGGGCCAATGCTTAGCAAAAAAAAAAAAAAAAAATTTGAGGGCTTTGAACAAACGTGCCTCCGCCCCTGGTCAACTTATTAGTGTCCAAAAGTCGACACTAATACTCATTAGCGTCGACTTTTGGACTTTTAGCGTCCACTAAGTGTTAACGCTAATGAGTAAATTTTTTGTAGTGAGACTTGATGAGATGATGAGCTCTTTCTCATTCAATTTTTCAGACTATGGCAATAAGTTGTAGGCAAATCACAACTCATGTTCAGTAAGGTCTCGGTTGGCTACTATCTCGATCCCCCTCTTATTTTCATTTTTTCAAAAAAATAATAATTAATTTCTTTTCAAAACTATTAGCAAATAATTTTTTTCACTTTTCTCTTATGAAAATTTCAACCTCATTTTTTTTTACTTTATATCATATCAATCACTTCTTATTACCATTCAAACAAAAAAAATCACAACAAAACTCTGTACCAAGCGACCCCATGTATTTATATAAAGGTTTTCTACTTCTAAAAAAAATTAGAGCTTTTTATTTTTATGTTGGTATTTTTGAACAGAATATTAAACATAAGTTAAGTCGGCATTTACTCTGGAAAAAAAACTTTGGCGTTACAGTAGCCAAAACGAGTCACTTAACAAATAAACCCAGCGTTTCTACGTTTGTATTTATGTTAAGTCGACCTTTATAAAACGCATCATTTGATACGGTCAAATAACTAAATTGAACCAACTACGTCACCGTTGTCTTCCTTCTCCTTTATCATTAAATCTCTAAAACTCTCAACAAACAATGAAACAAGAAATTAAAATACAAAAATGTACTGAATCCTGGCTCTCTTGAAAAATGTTTGCCGTCATTGACGATGGCCCTAGATGAGTAGTTGGGGGTGGGCAACCAGAGCATTCGGGGGACTTTTGTAGAGGGTAACAGAAAATTGGGGGGGGGGGGGGGGGGGGGGGTTTGCCACCATTTACGATGGCCCTAGATGAGTGGTTGAGAGTGGGCAACCACAGCATCCGGGGGACTTCTGTAGAGGGTAACAGAAAATTGGGGGGGGGGGGGAGCGCTTTTCCCTCCGCCCATACTCTACAATATATAGTGATTGACCATGCGGTTTTTGCCAACATTTGTTTTTTAAAAAAAATAAAAAATAAAAAAAAAATAAAAAAATAAAAATAATCACAGAGAACACACTTAGAGAAGAATTAGCACATCATAGAAATAAGGAAAAAATTATGCGTAAAATTTTTTTCGTTAGAAAATATTTTAACAAAATTATTTTTCAGAGAAAATGATTTCCCTCAAAATATTATTCTACCTTTGGTTCGTATGGAAAATGAGCGACGACGAAAAAACGGACGCAGACTTTTGGCAACCAGCGATGACGATTTGGCAAACTTTGACAATTTGGGAAGGGGAAGCTCAAACTCAAAAAATGGTTTACAGTTTTCAAAAAGCGAACCAATTTTACGGAAATTAAAGACACTTTCCTCGTCAAAGCAAAATGTTTTCGGTTTGACTAAAAAATTTATGTTGCACCAAACACCGAAAAATATGAAAAATATTTTCTAAAAATCATTTTACGCTAAAACAAATGGAGCCTTAATGCATGAGAAAGAGAGAAAAACTAGTTGAAGGTGCAAGGTAAAGAGTTTTTTCCTTTTCAATCCAATTTATTTGTTGTAGTTGGGGCTAAATGGTTCTCTTTGATAACATCATATCATATATATATATATATATATATAAGCTTTAAACACTGAACCGGTCTTTTAAGTAAAAGACCGATAAATTTTAAAGGTTGAACCGGTTTTGTCATGATTTTAACTAATTTATTGTGCTTTAATGAAAAAATCATGGGTGTGAATCTTCATAAGACCAAAATAAAGACTTTTTCACATTACAGCATTAAGTGTCATTATTGTTAGAACAGATTCTGGTATGGTTGTTGGCGAACCGGATGAGCCTATCTCCTCTATCCTGCAAGAGAGAAAGCTACGTCGGGGGGAGTCCGACAATCCCACTCCGATGCTTTTGTCAGTATTATCTCAAGTGTATATTACTCTTAATCGCAGTGAACAATCTAAAAAATACCTGTCTAGTTGTGAAGTATTTATAATGGGAATGTCGAGAATGGTCCGGCTTTTCCATTGGACCACGTGTCAGATCCGGAGTGCTTGATGACTACTCGGATCATGGGATTGAGGTGTACTCTCCACGATCGTTGCCGAGTCGGTCTTTAACCGACTTGAGATCGTAGCGTCGTGGTTCGAACTCCGCAAAGATCGCGGAGTCAACCCTCAACCAGCTTTAGATCGTAGGGGCACCTCCCATTTGTGCGGATCATGGGATTGAGATATATTCTCCACGATCGTTACCAAGTCGGTCTTTAACCGACTTGAGATCGTGGAGTCGTGGGACTTCCTTCATGGTCGTCATAAGTTGCCAAGTCGGTCTTTAACCGTCTTGAGATCGGCTTTTAACCCTCCTTGATCTTTATATAGTGACGGCAAATTACCAAGTCCTTTGGATATGACAGTCTTGGCAAGTCTTAATGGGCCACAATCTTGGCCCATTGGGCAGAATCGGATTTCTTCCCTAACAATTATAGCATTAAGTGGTGAGAATATTTTTTTAAAAATATAAAATTAAAAACTTTTCTTTATCATATCATATATTTATATATATATATATATATATATAAAAGCCGAGTTCTAACTTAGAGTTGGGCTAGAATTGTGACACGTGGCGTGAACCCTTCATTTTTAAACACTAAATTGGTCTTTTAAGTAAAAAACCGGTGAATTTTAAAGGTTGAACTGGTTTTGTCATGATTTTAATTAATTTATTGTACTTAATGAAAAGATCATAGGTGTGAATCTTCATGAGACCAAAATAAAGACTTTTTTCGCATTATAGCATTAATTGTCATTATAGCATTAAGTGATGAGAATTTTTAAAAAAATATATAAAATTAAAAACTTTTTCTTATATATATATAAGCCGAGTTTTAACTTAGAGTTAGCCTAGAATTGTGACACTGGGAGTGAACCCATCATTTTTAAACACTAAACCGGTCTTTTAAGTAAAAAACCAATGAATTTTAAAGGTTGAACAGGTTTTGTCATTATTTTAATAAATTTATTGTGCTTTAATGAAAAGATCATAATGTGAATCTTCATGAGACCAAAATAAAGACTTTTTCGCATTATACCATTAAGTGTCATTATAGCATTAAGTGGTGAGAATTATCACACTGACGATATAAATAATTCACGCTAATTTTCTATTTTATGCTTTAGTAATCAAAATCATGGTTTTCTTCTTACTATTTTTCTTCATACTCATTTTCATTCTAAACTACACCTATGGGAACAAAGATTTTAACATGTTTTAATTTAGAGAAATGTTTCTTGCACACACGTTGTACACAAAGTCCTATGTGATACGCACTAAAAAAAATAAAATTAAAAAACGTAATACGTATCACACTAGCAATATCAGAGATTCTTACTATTAATCCTACTATTAATGCTTTGATAATCAGAATTCGGGATTTTCTCTTGCTACTTTTTACTCTTTACATTTCTTTTCAATTTAAACTACACATCTAGGAATATTTTAAATGTTTTAATTTATATGGATTAAAACTAAAATTATGGTTCTTTTAATAGTAAAATTTTATGTGATTTATATATTCATGGAGTATTCTATGTGCAATGAAGATTTTTTTTTTAAGTTTCAAAATTAAATTATAATTAATAATCCCGTGCATTGTGCAGGTTATGAGCTATATATAAAAGTTGAGTTCTGTATTAGAGAGAACCTAAATTCTATACATGTGGCATGAACCAATTATTTTGAAAGGCTGAATCGTGCGTCTATTGTGATTTATGTGTTTCAATGAAAACAAAATGTTGACTTAAACAAGGGAAACGTTTCCTTCCCCGTCTCACCCTTCTCTCTCTTAACTCTCACAGACGCTCCCTCTCCCTCTCTTTCTTTCTCTTATGTTCTTTTTCTCTTCTCTTTCTTCTTCTCCGCTATTGTCTCTTCTTTCATCTTCTGTTTTCCTTTTCTTTCTCTAACGCACGCTCTCTCTCTCTCTGGTTTTCATATTTCTCTGTTTTTTATTTTTGTCCTTGCGGCAGAATTGAAAGGAGGCAATTTTAAACGCTGATTTGGGGCTTTCGCCTTTTGGTATGTATATTCTTCTCCTCTCTCTCTGATTAGGTTTTTTTTTTATGATGATGTTTTCCTTTTCTTTCTCTCATGCACGCGCGCGCTCTCTCTCTCTCTCTCTGTCTGCTTTTCGTATTTCTCTATTTCTTAGTTTTTCTCTGTTTCGTATTTGAAGACCTAAAAAACATTATGTGAATGTAGTTAGTTTACTGCAAAATCTAGCCATATAATAAACAACAAGCATTTTATGTTTTGTATAGAAAACAGACCTATCAATGAAGTGTGGATTCATTGAGGGACGTAACATTAGTTGGCATATGATCATCTATGAGGGCACATGTATCGTCAGTATTACCTTGATACTATGCTTCTCTGTAACTGTTTCTTATTTCTTCCAAAAATTCAAATTATATATATATATATATATATATATATATATATATATATATATATATATATATATATATATATATATATATATATATATATATATATATCAGTATACAGAATTTGTTCGAGTATTGGAGATTATGATGTTAAACTTAAGGTGTCACATGCATTATGTGAGGTACATGAATCAGGATAAGGCACATCCTGTGCACATATTTTCTATTTAAGACATAGATGAATAGAGGAATCAGGATAATTTGCACAATACTAATTTTTCTGTGTCCCCATGGGTATATTTGAGTTCACCATGCAATGTGGAGTTCCGTTGTTAGAGTTCTTATCATTGACATTTCCAAGAACTTGGTTAATAGGAGTAAGAAGGCCTAAATCTTTTGTTCTCACTTTCGATTTTATCTTGGTATTGAAAGAAGTATCAAAATTTGTTCAAGTATATATAGCAGGAAGTCTGGAATGAAGCCCATGTTGTGTGTTGAAATTATTTAAGTGGCTTTAAGTTTGGCACAAAATTCTTTTGGACGTTTTATATTGAGCTTGAAAGGGGGCAATTTTTAACGCTGATTTGGGGCTTTCGGTATGTATATTCTTCCCCTCCCCCTTTCTCTCCGATTTTTTTTTTTCCTTTTTCTCTCACTCTCATAAGAACATCTTGGAATATTTTGATATAAGGTATCGAGAGAGAGAGAGGAGATCGTAGAAGATGACGATTGCTTACTACCTCCCATTGGCAATTGAAAAAAATGCCTTTGAACTTTTCTTTCAAGTTTCGACAGCTTGTAAACCTTTTTTTTTTTTCAATTCAGGACAGGGTTTCTTTTTATTCAATTTAGGAGAGAGAAAATAGAAATTACAACATAAGAAATAAAATAAAGGATGAACAACTTAAATAAAGCCTCAAAACAATTAGAAATAAAATCTCAAAACAACTAAAAATGAGTTCAATAAAACCTACAACTATTAAAAATCTATCAAATAATTAAATTACTCAGGCCAATGGGAGAACTTAAGCCTCTTCTAGAACTTCTAAAAACAAAACTACTTCTATAGTTTAGCAAGCGAAAAGACACTTCACAACAAGAGAACAAGTACAGAAGAAGATTGAATCAAAGCGTTAGAAGAAAAGCTTCACCTCGGTTTTCGGTAAGGGCAATACTCGAGAGAGCTTGGTGGACATCAAAATGGGAACTGCAACCAGATATGAGGTTCTCCAAAGTAAAAAATAAGGTACCAGTTTTGAAGATCTAGTGAGGAAGAAGATGGGGGAAGCCAACGATCTGCTGCGTGAACCATTGTTAAATAATTGCCCCAAAAGTTTAAACTGATAGGAATAGGTAAATTTAATTATTTAATACTCTCCTTCACATGTGGGCTTAAACTTCCTTTTAATAGGTGAGGCTCAACACGTAGAATATTTTAATTGAAATGTAAGTGAATTGTGGAGTCAGGGTTCGAACTCATAACTTCTAATTGTGATACCATGTTAAATCACCACTTGTATCAAAACTTTAAGCTATTAGGAAGAAGTAAATTAAATTCTTTCATTAATCTTTAACAACCATAAATTGGAGAAGGAAGAGGCGGCGCGTGCGCCGTTGTGGCGCGTGTTGAACATGTGTACGTTGGAATGGACGAAGTTAATGGGAGTAGCAGATGCTAGTGGTGCTGAAGAGGACGAAGTCGGCTGATCCCCAGTTGGAGCGGAGTGGCGGAACGCGGTTTGGAAAAAAGGGGAGAAAGAGGAGGAGGTGGAAGGGAGGAGTACTAGAGCTCCTCCATCCTCCAATCCGCAGTTGGCGTAGAGCAAGCTAGAGAAGATAAGGAAAAAGGGAAAGACACTCGCATAGAGGGGAGGAGAGATGAGTGATGAGTACCAAATATTGTATATTTTGACCCCTTAATTTGCATTTGTTAAACCTTTAGTATTGTTATTTTTTATATTTTAGAGTTTTGCAGGCATTGAGAGGAAATGACAGTCTTTGGAGGGAATAATATTTTGTCTAATAAAAGACTCAGGGTGCAACGCCAGTGTGATTCAAATTATAGAATACTTTGTCTTGACCTTGGGGGAACTGAAATGCTATTGATCTATAGCATATATTTTTCCTTCTTTCTTATACACATGACTGGGAGTGAGCAGTGCAGCATTTTCATAGTTTTATATTTGTTTTGTCCCAGCAGCCGTGCATGCATGAGACCCAAGCCAAGGTTTCTTTCCATATCAGACACGTTTTCTCTTCAAAATTGGCAAGCACCGAGACTGAGCATGCACATTTTCTCCAAATGGCAGCAAATCGTGAGAAGTGCATTTAAGATCAAGAGGACACGATTTTCTCCAGCCTTGCAAGGGACCGAACGAACGTGTAAAAATTGCCTTGGAGAGCAATTGTCACCATGAGACAAGTTAGCACAGAGAATCTTGGGTTTACTTTAGGAAGGCCTAGCAGCACATGAATTTTGTCCATGGAAAGTTGCAGCACCGATTGAGCATACATATCAAATTAGTTAGATTAGTTTTTAATCTAGTTGTAATTCTGTTCAATCTGTTAGATTAGTTCATACACGTGTAATTATCCTATTCGCTTCCCTGTTTGTATATATACAAACCTTACTGTAATATTTCAGTTTACAGAATGAGATCAGATTTTAGTCTCACTTTCTCTCTCTGAGGTCATCTTCTTCCTTACATTCACTCTACACATTCAGATTCTGTAGTGGTATCAAAGCGTTCAACCATGAACGATTCTTCTGCTATTCCTTCTCTATTTCCAATGAGAATGCTTCTAGTCCGTTCTTTCTTCACAATTGCGACAATCCCAGCACGATGCTCGTATCTCAAACTTTGACCGGTGATAATTTCAGCACTTGGCGTCGATCTATGGAGATGGCTTTCACTGCCAAAAATAAAGTCAGTTTTCTTGATGGTTCCATTCCTAAACCATCTTCTATCGATCCTTCCATTTCTGCTTGGACGCAATGCAATACGATGGTCCTCTCGTGGATCCTCAACTCGATCTCTGCTGAGATAGCCAATAGCGTGATCTTCATTGATTCAGCTGCTGCTATGTGCTCCGATCTTCAAGAACGATTCTCTCAGAGCAATGGTCCCAGAGTTTTTCAGCTGCAGAAGAAAATCTTTGTTCTTGCTCAAGGTAACAATTCAGTCAGTGCCTATTATACTCAATTGAAGAGGCTTTGGGACGAATTACTGAGTTTTCGTTCGGTTTCCAATTGTTCTTGCGGTGGATCGAAGGTTCTTGTTGAGCACCATCACCAAGAGTATGTATTTCATTTTCTCATGGGCTTAAACGAGTCTTTTGCTAACATCAGAAGTCAGATTCTTCTGATAGATCCTCTTCCACCTATCAATAAGGTGTTTTCCTTGGTGATTCAAGAAGAGAGGCAGCGAGAACTTTGTGCTTCTTCTTCCTTTGTTCATGACACAACAGCTCTCCTCACTAAGACTGATCCTTCTTCTTCCAATTCATATCCAAAACAGTCACATTTTCGCATACCACGTCCTCTTTGTTCTCACTGTGGTCTTTTAGGTCACACTATTGAAAAATTTTACCAGCTTCACGGCTATCCTCCGGGTTATAAACCTAAGCCTCGACCTGCTTCCGCTCATCAGGTTCAGAATCTTGGTCAATTGCTTGCTCTCCTCAAGCCACATGACATTCCTGCCAGTTCGCCAACTCTAGCAAGTTCCTCTGCACCTCCACAAAGATCATATCTTCTCTAACATGGCGGGTAATATCCAGACTTTTACTCATGCTTCTTGTCCATTAGATAAGAGGTTTTCGGTATTTTCTTGTAATTCTTTTATTCAAATCCATCAAATTCGTCATACATGGATTATAGACACCGAAGCTACTGATCATATGATTAGCTCTGTCACATTGTTTACTTCCATTACTGCTATTGTCTCTCAAAAAGTTAAACTGCCTAATGGTCACTTTGCTCAAGTAACACATATTGGCACTATTAGACTATTTGAATATCTTACTCTTACAAATGTTCTTTGTGTCCCTTCCTTTTCATTCAATCTCATCTCTGCCAGCCAATTGCTTAGGACTATTCATTGCTGTCTTATTTTTATTGTTAGTTTCTGTTTTATGCACACTTGGAGGATGATTGGCATGGGTAGACAACGTGGTGGCTTATTTCATTTTCTGCAAACATCCAAGGCAACTACTCCATCTTTTCCTGAATTGTCTTGTACTGCTTTTGTTTCTAGTCTTGTTAAGACTATAAATGCCGATCTGTGGCATTTACGTTTAGGACATTTACCTCAATCTCGATTATCTCTTTTACATGATGTACTTCCTTCCATTACTTGTAAATCCACTACTGTTTGTACAGTTTGCCCACTAGCTTGCTAAAGAAGGCTAAGTTTTCCAACTAGTTCTTCTATATCAAGTTCAATTTTTGACTTGATTCATGTAGATATCTGGGGACCATTTTTGGTTCAAGCAATAAATGGCAGCTCTTTCTTTCTTACTATTGTAGACGATTTTAGTTGTTTTACTTGGGTTTACTTGCTTCAATCTAAAACTCAAGTTCGCAATTTACTTCAATCCTTTTATACTTTTGTTAAAACTAAATTTCAGCTTAAAATCAAAGCGATTCGATCTGATCATGGGGCTGAATTTTGTATGTCTGAATTTTAATCTTCAAAAGGTATTTTACATCAATTGAGTTGTGTTGAAACTTCACAACAAAATTATGTTGTGGAGTGTAAACATCAACATTTGCTTAATGTTGCTCGAGCATTAAGATTCCAATCTCAATTACCTCTTAAGTTTTGGGGTGATTGTGTTTTAACTTTGGTTCATATCATAAACTGAATACCTACTCCTAATCTGTCCAATAAATCTCCCTATGAATTACTCTTTTCCAAATTACCTTCTTATATACACTTAAAGGTTTTTGGATGTCTCTGTTTTTCTTCTACTCTTACCCCCAAATAGATCAAAGTTTAATGCTAGAGCTAAGCCTTGTGATTTCATTGGATATCCCTCTAATTCCAAAGGTTATAAACTCTATGATTTAGCTACTCATTCTGTTTTTGTTTCTCGGGATGTAGTTTTTCATGAGCATATTTTTCCATTTGCTTCTCAACTTACGAAATTCAATTCTGATGGATGTTTTGTTGTTCCTACACCCATTTCGGATACATCTATTCCTATCAATAATTCTGATTCTACTCCTTCTGATTCTATTCCTATCAATTCTGATTCTACTTCTTCTTTAAATCATAATTTATGATTCTGTTGTTCGATATTCTACCCATGTTCAGCATACACCTGGATATTTGCAGCAATATCATTGCAATTTAGTAACTCAATCTACTCATCCGGTTGGTTCTACAAGTTATATTTCAGGTATACAACATGATATCTCCTCTGTGATTATACTCATCTTTCTCCTTCTTATAAACACTTTCGTTGTTCTGTTTCTTCCCACATTGAGCCAAAATCCTTTTTCCAAGCTGTTAAAAATCCTCAATGGCGTGATGCCATGGCTGCTGAGATCAGTGCTTTGGAAGCTAATAGTACTTGGGTAGTCACGGATCTTCCTCCCAATAAAAATCCCATTAGTTGTAAATGGGTATACAAATTAAAGCTTAAGGCTAATGGTGAAGTTGAGAGATACAAAGCTCAGTTGGTCGCAAAAGGATATACTCAGTGTGAAGGTCTAGACTACTATGACACATTCTCCCCGGTTGCAAAGCTCACAACCGTTCGGTGTATACTTGCTCTTGCTGCAATGAAGAATTGGCATCTTCATTAGTTGGACGTTAATAACTCATTTCTTCATGGCGACTTGGCTAAAGAAATTTATATGAAACTCCCTCCCGGTTTCGCAAGTTCAGGACCTTCTAAAGTCCGCAAATTGCAAAAATCCCTCTATGGTCTTAAGCAGGCCTCTAGGCAATGGTTTGCCAAATTTTCTTCCACTTTGATTTCCCACGGTTTTACACAATCGAAGGCTGACTACTCATTGTTCACTCTTACACAAGCTTCCTCTTTTATTGCTTTGCTTGTTTACATCGATGATATAGTCATTGCTAGTGACAATGTTGCAACAGTTTTGGAGCTTACTCAGTTTCTTAATAGTGTTTTCAGCCTCAAAGATCTTGGTCCATTGAAGTTCTTTCCTGGTATAGAGGTTGCCCATAGTGCTAAATGGATTTCTATCTCTCAACATAAATATGCCTTGGAGATTCTAGAGGATTCTGGTGTTCTTGGTGCTAAACCAGTCCTCTTTCCCATGGATTCGAATCTCAAACTTTCTCGGGGTGATGGTGAGCTTATTGATGATCCTTCTAGTTATCAAAGGTTAATTGGCAGATTGGTTTACTTAACCATTACACAGCCAGATCTTTCATATTCGGTTCAATTATTGAGTCAATTTATGGATTCACCTAGAAAGCCACATATGGATGCTGCATTTCGGGTTTTGAGGTATTTGAAATCTTCTCCCGGGCAGGGTCTTTTCTTTCCTTCCGATTCTCCTCTTAAGCTGAAGGCTTTTTGCGACTCGGATTGGGCTGCATGCCCAGATACTCGAAGGTCAGTTACTGGTTTTTATGTATTTTTGGGTGACTATGATCTCTTGGAAATCAAAGAAGCAGCATACGATTTCAAGGTCTTCTGTTGAGGCCGAATACCGGTTTAAGGCTACTATGACATGTAAGATTACTTGGTTAATCGCTTTGTTTAAAGATCTTCAACTCTCTCATCCTCAGGCTACATTGCTTTTTTGTGATAATCATGCTGCCCTTCTCATAGCAGCTAACCCGGTTTTTCATGAACGCACTAAGCACATTGAGTTGGATTGCCATATTGTGCGTGAGAAAATTTCTCAAGGTTTGATTCGGACTTTACTTGTCAAATCTGCTCACCATCTTGCAGATATCTTTACAAAAGCTTTACCTAGACTTTTGTTTCATGATCTCCTATCCAAGATGAATGTTATAAACATATTCCATCCATCTTGCGGGGGGCTATCAGATTAGTTAGATTAGTTTTCAATCTAGTTGTAATTCTGTTCAATCTGTTAGATTAGTTCATACACGTGTAATTATCCTATTCACTTTCTTGTTTGTATATATACAAACCTTATTGTAATATTTCATTTTACCGAATGAGATCAGATTTCAGCCTCACTTTCTCTCTCTGAGTTCATCTTCTTCCTTGCATTCACTCTACACATTCAGATTCTGTTAATACAAGTTCTCTCCACACTTGGCAATCACTCGAGATTATCATTTTTTTTTCCATGTAGACTTGTAGCCGTGCACCAAATTAGGACACCTTCCTTCCATAACTGCCACCTGTGCACCAATCGAATCAACGCGTGATTCATTCTAGAATAGACCAAATGAAGACAAGTTTCTGAATAGGTGCCAGTGTGCATTATTTCTAAACCTAAAAGAGCCATGCAACAATGTCATTCTATATTTGGAACAATTGAAAGACAGCAGGTGTGCGGCGCAAGGAGAACCAAAAATAGAGCACATAATTTTCCATAGCAAGCAGCATGTTTTCCGCTTGCACGTGGTCTGCTGTATATTATTCGTTAGGACGTGGAGGAGGCGCTAAAAACCCTAGGGATTTGTGGCTATATATATGCTTCTTTTCTTTTCATGTAGAGTGTGGGGGGCTTAAGCGAAAAGCTCCTCTTTGTACATAACGGGCAGCTGGGTTCTTTGACTTTTATTTTCCTGCAACTTTTTCTTTTTGTAAGTCTTTTATTTTTATGTTCTTAATGAAAGTTAGTGTTTTGTTTTTAGCCATGAAAGACTAATTTTTCCACTAACG
The DNA here is from genome assembly GCF_958979055.1 of Alnus glutinosa. Lineage (NCBI taxonomy): Eukaryota > Viridiplantae > Streptophyta > Magnoliopsida > Fagales > Betulaceae > Alnus > Alnus glutinosa. The sequence continues at coordinate 18,862,888 of NC_084899.1, read as the reverse complement.
TTGAAGATGAAGTTTTGCCATTAATTACATTTCGTATTTTCTTGTTTTGTTCGTATAATCTGAATGTATGTTTATTTCAATTCAATTAAAGAATTAAAACTCTTTTAATTGATTATTTCGATTAATATATGTGTAAACGTTGGATATTCAATGTGTTTCATCCAACATATACATTGAATCTTTTGATTTAATTTGGATATCCATTGTGATTTGTTAATCAAACGAATACATTGGATGGTTTTGAATTAAATTGGATATTCATTGTGATTTGTAGAAATGATGGATTCATTGAATCTTTCAATAGGTAATTTTATGAAAATTAGAACATGCATAAGATGTATGAACAAATATGAGAATATGTTCTTTGATTTGGCGAGGTGGATTCTAAAACCTTAATGCTTTTTATTGATTGTTTTCATTCTATTTTATTTTATCTTATTATTTTGCATAAAAACCCCAAAAATTCAGCACAAGGCTAAAATATGATTAATTTAGAAATTGATTTTAGCAACGCAATTCCATGTGGATTCGACCCCATACTTGCACACACTATATTATGAACGATTCGTGCACTTGCGAGTAATTTAAAACTCATAACAATGAGCCTCTCCGAAAAAAAAAAAAAAAAAAAAAAAAAAAGAAAAAAAAGAAAAAAAAAAAGCCAAACTTCGCACAACGCGAGGGGGACTTCTGGCTCAATTTGAGTGTAGCAGATCAAGTACAAACAGAAAACAATCCTCAAATTGAGTTCTATAAAACCAAGGTTCAATTATTCAGCAACAGCAAGCCTCTCTTCCTTTCGTAAAGAAAGGAAATTCTAGGCTTTTGAGTTGTGATAAGTGAATGCAGCATACAATTAGCAAATACTAGTTAACTACAAATCCAGGCATTGTACACAGTACGGGCACAAAAGTATAGACAAGAAAAAAGACATGTTTTCATTTGCATAGGCGATAAGTAGGAATTGCAAGTAGATGCTTGGCTCTTGGTGTTATGAGACCAAACTCCTCAGTCATATCCAACTCATTTGGCAGCATGTTATCAGGAAGTTCCCAATCAAAGCAATGGACTAGTTGTGCTACCACTAGCCGAACCACAGTTAGACCCAATTGCATCCCCGGGCAGCCTCTTCTACCGGACCCAAATGGGATAAGTTGGAAGTCACGTCCCCGGACATCAATATCACTCCCAACAAATCTCTCTGGGAAGAACTTCTCTGCATCACTCCAAACACTTGGGTCTCGCCCAATTGCCCATATGTTTATTATCACTTTAGACTTCTGGGGTATGTGGAAACCGTTGACAGTGCAATCCACCATGGCCTCATGAGGCAGCAACAACGGTGCTATTGGATGTAGCCTGAATGTTTCCTTTAAAACCATGTCCAAGTACTCCAAGCTATCCAAGTCCGATTCCTCCACCATCCTCTTCAAGCCCACCACATCTTTCAGCTCTTTTTGAACTTTCTTCATTACCCGAGGATGCTTCATTAGTTCTGACAGTGCCCACTCAATTACCGTTGCTGATGTGTCCATTGAGCCTCCAAGCATGTCCTACAAAAAGAATGATTGTCAGAAAATTTAATTTTCTAATTGAAACAGTTCAAGTAGTATGAATAATTACCAAAATTATGGCTTTGATATTGGAGCGTTCAATACGGTACTCAGATTCTTCAGATCCCATGAAGCTCAACATGACATCAACGAAGTCCTTGGTCTTATTTTCGTCCTTGGATTGGACTCATCGATGATCTTCTCAAAAAAGTCATCAAAGATCTTACTAACGTACAGCCTTCATTCGTCGTGTCAGCCCCTGCAGGTCAAGGGGCGCAAGGCAAGGAATATAATCACCAAGGTTGGGAGTTGCTCCCAGCTGCATGGCTTCGTGCATTACAGCCTTCAATCCCTTCTCATCAAGATCCTTGTCCATGTACTTCTTCCCACACACCATACGGCAACTCATATCTGCGCTGAGAGATGAAACCTTGGCACTCAGATCAACAGCAACACAATCACGGGCAGCCTCTCGAATAAACTCTATCAATAGGCCAAGTTCTTCTTTTCTCATGGATTTGAAAGAATTGATTTTATGGTTGCTAAGCAATTTCGAGAGTGCACATCTTACGTATGTTGCGCCAATAAGAGCCATACGGAGACATGGACAAGCTCTTTTGCTCATAAGAGATGTACTTTGAGGCCTCAAGAGGTGGTCTACTAGCAAACACGAGGTCGTGTGCTTTAAGGAACTGCTCAGCAGCCTGAGGCGATGAGACAACGATGCCAGGCACCAAGCCTAAGCGCAAGTACATGATGGGGCCATGTTTTTGGGCAAGTCGATGGAGATTGCGATGAGGTAATTTGATGGAAATCAAGGCACTGCTTCGAAGGATCTCGTTCAAGTACCAATTGGGCCGGTTACGAGAGCACGAGCAAAGAAGTTCAAGGATGTGCTCAACGGACGCATCCAAGAGTTATGAGCTCAAGCAAATTCGTGAAGGCCCATTGAGCATGATCCACGTGGGCAACAAAAAATCTTCACCTTGATTCAAGTTCTAGAAGGATCCGGTCAAGGCTAAGAATTGCTGAGATTGTTCGTTAATTTAGAAGGATCGGATTGCATGACTTTATTTTCTTTACCTACCTAAGATCTTTATTTATTTCTTTCCTTTTAGGATTAGGACTTTATTTTCTTTCCTTGCTAGGAATTGATTTGTTTACTTATTAGGATTAGGATTACTTTCTCCGCAAGTAATTTTCTTGTATAAATAGGTGTGCCTACCATGTAATCAACATACATTGATTATTCATAAAACTTGTGAGGTTTATTCTCTTTAGTTCTTTGAAGAACTACGCGAACTTATCGGGATTTCCCGTGGTGTTCATCTCGACTTATCAAACGGAGTTTCCACCACCGTTTGTGGCGTCTTCCTTATACCAAGGTTCTTGTTTGTCATAAACAACGGGTCGAGGTCTTCCATTCGAATCTATCCTTAGAACGATCTTGGGTTCCCTTTCATTGTTGGGTCTCGTTATTATTGACGGGTTTCACATCATAATTCCCCTAACATGTGAAGGTTCCCGAAGATAGGGAGCCCTCTTGGACCAGGAGGTAATTTCTTCTTGTTGCTACTGCTTTTCCATGCCCATTCTCGTGTTAAAAGTTCATGGGCATTACTTACCCTCAAAAGAGGCCTTAAGAGAGGAGGGGTGTCCATGGCTTATAAAGTCTACAAGACAAGGATCTCTTAAAAATGTGGGACACTTCAACACGCCCCCTCACGTGTGGCATCTTTGGCTAAACACGTGTTCAACAACAGGAGGGAAAGGCCCATCATTGTCAAAGGAACCTGTTCTGATACCATGTAAAAAGTCTATGGGCCTTATTCACCCTCAAAAGACGCCTTGAGAAATGAGGGGACACCATGACTTATAAAGTGTCCAAGTGAAGGAAATCTTAGCAATGTGGGACACTTTAGCACGCCCCCTCACGTATGGCAACTAATAGCCAAACACATGGATAACAACGAGAGAGAAAAACCAATCATCTTATAAAGTCTATAAGACAAGGATCTCTTAGCAATGTGGGACACTTTAACATCTCGCAAGAGAAAAGCAAGCGTCACCAGTGCAGCAATGGTCCATGTCCAAGCCATGGTGGGCATGTTTCATCCAGATGCAGGCAGGGCTCAGCAGCAACAAGAGAAAACACCCGTCAGAGAGAGTTTTTCTTTTCTTTTTCTTCTTTTTTTCTTTGTGAAATTATGGATAATTGACTAGTGTGTAATCGTCAGAGAACGATAGTCAAGGGGTTTGGCTGAGCCTGAGACAAAACGAGTACCCACTTGATGGAATTTTCCTTCCGACAAAGGCTACTACACAATTTAGAAATGAGAAATTCTTGTACAAGCATCCTTTCTTTGACTAATGACTAAGTTCATTACTAGAAGATGTCTTATAAGCGTTTTTTCCTTAAAATAAGAAAAATTTGAAAAAAAGTTACAAAAATAAACAAGTCACAAAAATTGCCTTATTTTAAGGCTTCATCCTTAAGTAGTTACAGTGTTAACCAATATATTATTTTAATTAAAAAAAAATCTCTCTCTCTCCTCTCTTCTTCACGCCTCATTTTTATTACGAAAGTAATTGGTGCACAATAATTATGTAACTTTTATGTACATTTCTAGACATATAGGTGATGGAACCCACGTGCCACCACAAGGTTCCACATAAGACCCATCTCATGTCTCTAGACTCCTGCACAATAGTTACACAAATTTTGTGCAGGAGCCTTTTTTTTCCTTTCACCCCTTCTCCTTTCTTTTCATTCTCCTTCCTTTACTAACTAGAACAAGTAGCTGAACCAGCCCCAATTCTGCAACTCCAATTCTTGGAGCGTCAAGCACTCAACAGAATACTTGGAGCTTAATTATGATATATACAAGCAAATATTTGTACGTGATAGATATACAGAATACTAGAGCAATAACAAAAACTTGGCACACTAAATCCTGCTTTGAGTTTGAATCCATTCATCTTTTTCCTTGCTTCAGCTAGGCAATCTTCAATATATCATTAGTATTTCAACAAGGTAGAGAAAAAGTGGACCTTTCTAGGATGTTAGGAGGAGGGCTTCACGATTGCGGCCAAGCAGACTTAATGTTGTTGCAGCTATTTGATGTCCAGACAACCCAGCAAGATTAAGCTGTTCATCTGCTGATGCGTGCTCTATGTAGTTGTCTGGTAGAACAATTGGACGCCACTTGAAAAGTTGAACCAGAAAATTAACAAAAAAAAAAAAAAAAAGTATTTGAAATGGGCAAATTGGGGGTCGGGATGAACTGGACCTTGGAGAAGAAGACATAGCCGCAATTTTGAGCGAGAGAAATTGAGAAGAAGATGAAGAAGGGGTGTTGTGTTGAAGAAGAAGATGAAGAATGGGTGTTGGAAGGGACAAACAGTGAATAAGAATCTACCATTTCTGTTCTAACATGTGCAGTGAATAGTGAATAGTGAGTCCCACACTGCTAGTGAGCCTTTTCGTAAAACGTAAAAGCTTCTCTAATCACTTAAAACGTGAATCTGACTCACATGGTACTCAATCAGTCGATCACTACACAACAATCACTTATTGTGGTAGGGCTATTAATCATAGAGGTGAGAATTAGAGTACGTATGAAAATATTATTGCAAATATTCAAACAGTTCTTACTGAATTTCATAGTTGAATAACCTGTCATACAAAAAGAGGAACAAATTCGGCCGCACATATTTTGGCACAATATGAATCATAGTATTTGGATAGGAGGTGTTATTCCCCATTGTATTTGCGAGATTCTTTTGTCAAACTCTTTATCTTTGGTTTTGTAGAGTCTTTTGCTCCGGTTGATTTTACGTTATCAATAAAATTATTATTATTTTTCTTAAAAAATAATAAAATAATAATAATTCAGTCAATCACTACACAGCAATCACGGAGCCAAAATTTTGCCTCAAATCAATGGAGACAAAAATCGATTAAAATATTAAAAAATATCATTAACAAAATAAATAAATAATTCAATAAAATTTAAACTTTTTTTCACACCTAACCTTAATTTGTTCGAGCCTTATTTTGGCAAACAATACAAAAATTTTCCATTTTATTTTTACATTTTCCAATAACAATCAACATCTAAATATTTCAACTTTTTTTACTTTTTATATCACATCAATAATTTTTTATTCCTATTCAAATAAAAAAAATTCACTACAATACAAATTATTTTTCACATTTCTATGTAAATTATTTTTACTCATCTATCACTTTTTACTATTTCCAAAATTAACTACCCGGCCACTATCCTGTTCTGCACAGTACTTTGCCAAATAAGGCCTTAGTTGAGGCATTGTTTGGCAACTATCTCCCTCTCTTATTTTCATTTATTAAAAAAAAAAAAAATGAACTTCTTTTCAAGACGATTAGCAAACAGCTTTTTTCACCTTTCTCTTTCAAAAATTTGAACCTCATTTTTTAACTTTATATCACATCAGTCACTTCTTATTACTATTCAAACAAAAAATTCACAACAAAACAATTTACCAAGCGACCCTCAATTAAAAAAGTAAGTATAAGTGTAGCAATCCTGTTTTCTGAATAAGTAATTAAAACGTCTACAGTATGAGAACAATCAAATGGATGAATTTAGTACCCAAAAAATCCATTGGTCCTTGCCAACTTTCAAATCCCAAGCTCTGAGCCCACAAGTGAATTTACAAGATCAATCCCTATCAATTTGAGTCATCCAACCCCGACAATTTTTCGCTAATGAAGCACAAAAATCTTACTTGAACATTCAAACACAAGTTTTTCAAACAAAGAAACACATTTGATTCCTTCTAAACCTTGAATTAAACCTAATTTAATCTGATAAAACCTTAGCTTCACTAGGGCTGTACAAACAGGGCGACTATATATATATATATAAACACCAACTGGCGTCGTTTTCGTATTAATATATATATATATATATATATATAGAACCTTTTACCCTTAGTGTGTATTTCTGAACTGCGCACTCATATTTTGTGAATTTGCTTCTTCAAGTTGAATTGATGCCATATATTATTTTCTTTCTCAATTTAGTTAAGCTGGAGCTTGTAACACATAAATTTCACTCCCACTCTGGAGCTGATGAAGGAAACTGATTATTACTCCTATGGCTTGCTTGGCCTTTAAAAAATAATAAATAAATAAATAAATAAAAAGGCATATGTATTTTTCTTTATTCTTGAACATTAATCGATTTAAGCTCAAAAAAATTAAAATAAGCTCAAAACCGGCCCAAAATGTCCAAAAGCCCACGTATAAAAAGCAGTTATCAAACTGCCAGTCATAGGTTTTAATAACTGATAACTGCCTAAGCGGAGCAGCTGTTAAAATTCAATAACAGCCATAGGCGGTTAGCGGTTGGAGCAAATAACTGCTAACCGCAATTGCTTGTACAAGCCTAAGCTTCACTACTAATGCAAGTAATGAATCCCTCTAAACCACTTTATATATAATAGCACATGCAAATTAAACCATTAAAACCTAGAGCTGAATACGAGAATTACGGAAGTCTAAGAATTTACAACCGAGGAATAAGAAAATATTTAAAAGGTTTAAAATTTTTACCAATTGGCTTGGCCGGCATTGGACGTGGTGGCGGAGATGGCCAAGGTGCCGCACATGGATGCGGAGGAGAACTCGGTTGTGGGCAGGTGGAGCCTAGACGAGGGTGTAGAGGGGCTTAAGCTCACCAGAGAGGACAAACGCCGAATCTAGAGGCATGCACATCGAGCCAAGGCGTGTGGCGCCAAGCCATCTTGCATCACTACCTTAACACCCACAACTAGCCTAATCAGCCACATTACCAACACTACAAAAAAAAAAAAAAAAAAAAGACATTTATGGACGGTTTTTTTCTAGACGGTTTCTAAAACCGTCTAGAAAATAAAATTCGCAGACGGTTTTTTTGAAACCTTCTGGAAAAAATTTATTATGGACGGTTTGATTAAACCGTCTATAAAATTTCATATGGTTTTAACTAAACTGTTTGGAAATTTTCATTTCCAGACGGTTTTATAAAAATCGTCTATAAATTTATGGGCGGTTTTTTTTAAAACAGTCGGTATATTTTATTTCCAGACGGTTTAGTTAAAACCGTCTGGAATTTTATAGACGGTTTTTACCAAACCGTCTGGAATTTTTTTTTCCCACGCCATGTCATTGCTGCCGTATAGGTCGGTGTGCATGCCTCTTATTTTTTCCCACGCCTTTTTTTTTCCCAAACGGTTTTTACCAAATCGTGATACCTCTTATTTCACCACATTCGTCAGATTTATTTCCCAACCAAAATCAGAACCATCGATCTCTCTCTCTCTCTCTAGCTCTCTCTGATCTCTCAGTCTTCTTCTTCCCCCAAAACTCTCTTCTCCCCAAAAAACTCTCTTCTCCCCAAATATCTCTTCTCTCTCTCGTCTCTCTGATGCTTCTCACTAGGTGGCGATCTCGCCCAGATACGCGTCCACGGTCTTGGCGACTCTCTGCATTGCAGTGGAGCAGTGCTCTCCGAAATCACCGGCGACCTCGTTGTCCATGGTATCGATGTTCTCGTCATCCTCGTTGACGGGGATGGACGTGACGTAGGCGTCGCAGTCGTTGCTGCCGTATAGGTCGGTGTCGAAGGTGACAGAGGTCAAGGAAGCCAGTTGCTGCTCCATACGCCTCCGCTCTTCCTGGGTCTTCGCGATCTCCGGGTCCATGGCGAAATGGTCGAAATTAGGGTTTTTAGATTTTGGGTCGTAATGTTGAACTTGAAGGGATTTGTAGTTGGGCTCGACACTCCAGTACGAACTACGATGAAAAAAAAATTGTCAAGTCGAAGTGCTTTGGCATATGTCGTGTAAAAACCACATGTGCGGCGATGAAAAAAAACTAGAGCACGCCGGCGATGAAAAAAAAAAAAACCAACGAGAGAAATAATGGATATTAATTAATGATATTAATATATAAAACAAAAGGAAATAAATCGAAACAGGAAATTTTTTTTTTATAAAAAAAATGAAGTCTAGATGGTTTTGGGCAAAACCGTCCAGAACTGCTTTTGGACGGTTTGGGTCAAACCGTCTGGAATTCCTGACGGTTTTTCCCAAACCGTCCAGAAATTCATTTAGCGACATTATATCCTTAAACCGTCTGGAATTGATTCCAGACGGTTTTTTTGCATTTCTGGACGGTTTAAAACCGTCCAGAATTTGCTTCTTTTTTTTTTTTGTAGTGCAAAGCACCCTTTTTTTTACTCTCTAGTTGTAGCATCCTACTTAAATACGTGATAATTATTTTAAAATAAATATCAGGTTACAAATCATGAAACTTTTGAAATATTTTAAATTATTTAAGTGTATATTTTTCTTTAAAATATATATTATTGCACCTATGTACTAGTGCTCCACAAATGGCGTTGAAAAGATTTTAAAATTTTAGGGCTAAACAACCATCTATTGATCGATGGTAACATTGATCAATTGATGCACGAGGCACATCCATCAATCGACTTAAAGGTTGAATGAACGATGCTCACACACAAGGTTTTGGGAGAAAATTCTAGAACCATGTAGCATGGGTGTCCCTATTTAAGGACCAAGGATAAACCATAGGTCATATTTTCGCCCCCATTCGAGAGACCCAAGCCCCAGAGAGAGAGAGAGAGAGAGGGGTTTTATGGAGGTTTTGCTTGGAAAGCTTCTATCATTGGGGTAATGACATAAACCCCATCTTTAACTTCAGTTTATATGCATAATTTTACTGTACATTTTCGTATCTAATTATGATTAGTTGTTTTTCTAATAGAATGAGTTAAAGTTAGTATTTATTCATTTAAGAAACTATATTCATGCTTGGAAACTATAAAATTTGAAAATATGTTTTCTTTTAAATGACAAATAGTATTAAAACACACATCATTGGATGTTTTAATGCACTTATCTCAGATGGTTAGCGAATGGATTTTAATTTTGATAATAAAAGCTAAATGCCTTTAATATTTCAGAGCAATTTATGGAGTTAGGACTGATGGAAACATTTGTGCATGGTCGATGATGTATATTAGGGCTTTTGAGATGATTATGAGTCTTGCTTATGCATGAGATTAGGGTTTTGTAGTAGATTTTTAGTATTAATCAAGATAACAGAGCTTCAATCGATCGATCCTCGAGGATCAACCAATCGATGCTGGCAAGAAGTGTGTAATTAAGGTTTTGTTTATAAGTATATAATTAGGGTTTTAACACATGATTAAGGTTTCAAGTATGGAATATGTCTAATATATGAATCGCAGTGATGTGAAGTCAAGATGTTTGAAATTAAGGATAAGCGTTCGAGTTAAATAAATGTTCACGTAAAGGTTTAACGGTTTTTATTATGCAACATGTTTATTGAGCTAAGTATTTCTTTTAAATGCATCCTTCTTAGTAAATAATTATGTTGTGAGCCTAATGTTTCTTACAAATGTTTATAAGTGCATTGAAACAGATATTTATTTATTAAATGAATTATGATTATTGAACATATGATGTGAGACATGATGTACAGATGACGAGCATACGGTTATAAAGGATAGGGTCCATAGTTTATTTTATTTTTTGGTCTTGGATCCAATAGTTTTATAAGTGACCAACGTAACCATGTTTAAGTGGTGTTCACAAAGACGGCATCATTCGTGATGTGGATCATCCGAGGTTTAAACCCGGTAGAGCCACTAGCGATGACAGTATGCGTGCTTTATTGTGGCACTGATGTCATATAACAGGTCCCACAAGACAACACCAACCCTATCGAGATTAAAGGCTTGAATAGACCATATGGAATAAAGTTGTGGATTATATATAATTATGTATAAGATTCTTATTAGCATGATTTCTGAATTAAAATAACATGTGAATTGTCCTTGGAATTATGCAAGTCCCAATTTCAAAACAAAACATTTTTTTATGTTAGTGTATTAACAAAGGCAATACTTACTAATTTTGCATAAACCATGTCACTCTCAATTACGAAATTCAAATGTTTGTATTATATAAATTAAGGTTCATTGCATAACAAGCTCCGTACTAAGCCGTAGACTTATTCATTTATTTTTTCACTCGTGAAACACCTTGGTATTTTGTAGATTAGCATGTTGATAGATAGTTAGGTTAGAGCATTTCGCTGGGCTAAAGATGCTCAGAGAATGGCCCGTATAGTCAGGTTTGCATAGCATAGATAGATAGTAATGAACATTGTAGTTAATATTTCTTTAAAAGCTCTATCTTTATGTTGATAATAGCTGAATAATATTGTTAAGGATATTTTTTATTCGACTCAGATCATAAGTTTTTGCTTTTCGCTATAATTTAATCAGATAGTTAGTATTTAAGATAGTAAATTCAGCTAATTACAAGTTAATTAGCATTGAGGCACTACAAGTAACACATTGAGTTAATTATCTTAATTAATTAATTTTAGGGACGTTATAGTATGATATCCGAAGATTCGGCTCTACAAACCACAAGTGTTGATCTAAGCATAGGAAATGATACAAATATGTATGAATTGCAAAAAATCAGAGCATATGAATAGAGTTAATTAGGATGTTACGACAATAAGGTTTGGATGATTGAAGTGCAGGCTAAGTTTGCAGCCTAATTGCTTGAACTGTTTGGTAGAGATACGTTAGATGAATATGCCTTGGAATGAGCTTACCGGTTACCATACTGCAGATGCCTGGCTCAATGGTACAAACAGATGTGTGACCGACACAGGCATGAGATAAATCAAGACTGGCCATCTGGATGTGGACCACTCACTCGAAGATGTGGACCACTAGGATGTAGTTGCACCAGTCATTTATATGGCCCCTTGGATCCAATCACAAAAACATAAACACTATCTGGACCACAGGGCCTTACTCGTATAATGGTAGGGCATGACACATAGTCATGTCATACGATGCAATTCTTTACCATCTTTACATGCATGCATAGTAAAAAAGTACTTACAGAAATAATAATTGTATTCCATTAGTTCAAGTATTTCATATGCATAAGAGAATGAGTCCACATGTTTATAAAAAGAATTTGCGTGCAAGTAGTGATCATGCATGTTTCGTATATATGAAAATAACATGCCATAAAGATAAAAAGATAAGAATATCCATGTGAGGTTCGCTCACCTTGGTTGTAGGAATAGTCTTCAAAACTGACCCGGAACTCACCAATAGGGTCCTCTGCAAAAATCATAATATTAGAAGATTCTATCGGACCAAAAACTTGAGCTAGAAATCAAAAAAGGAACAATTCTCTCACCTTCTGGGGCTTAGAAACTCCCAAAAACACTTTTGGAGTTTTAGAACTTCATTCATTCTCTCAAAGCACACATTGGAAGTCTCTAAGAACCTTGAAATATGTGTAAAGGTGCTAGAGTAAGGATTGGGATGAATATATAGTATCTCACAATCATTTGGAGGCTTGAAAACCCTAAAAAAAAAAAAAAAAAAAAAAAAAAAAAAAAAAAAGTGCATGATTTCGCGTGAGGTTTGAGTCCGAAAAAAGGGAATAGGTTCAAACCCTAGGGTTTCTTGAATCCTACGATCGAACCTAAGGGTTGGGGATCGATACTCCCCATGAAGTGTTCGATCTCCTTGGCCAAAAATTGGCACTGGAGTCTTTCCGGGTCTAAAACTCATCTCATTCAAGCCCAACTTGATTCCAACTAACCCTAACGTTGAAATTACTTAGTCTCTAAACTAGGGTTAGGATCATGGTGTTACAAGAGATGTAATTCCCTATATGTATTATACACCTCTTTGCTCTTCTCCCCTGTGAATGGGCTGAGCCATCATGCCTAGGTAGGTGTTGCATTGGGCTTCTTCTGTTCGAACCTAGTTCAAATGAATATCTAGGTGCAAAACTAGGATTTTGGATGTGGAGGGACAGAATTTAAAAATAAAAATAAGAATAAGAGGTTAAAAATTTGATGTTAGAACAATTATTGGAATATTCTTTTAAAAAAAAATTGTAAAATTAATCATTGTGGCTTATCTGATTTACAATTAGTTCCATGTGGTATCAAAATGAAATCAAAGGTCCTTGAGGTATGCCAAAAAATAATAATTTACTCTCTACAGTCATATTTCGTCTATTGAATTAAAAGGTTTCAACAGTGTGGCATGTCATAGCTAATAAAATTATGACATGTGTCTTATTTAAGTAAAAATCACACTAACGAGATATATTAAATCAATACACGGAATATGACTGTAGGAAGTAAATTATTTCTTTGGCATACCTGAGGTACCTCTGATTTTATTTTGATTCCATATGGAGCTATTTGTAAATCAGATAAACCACATGGATTAATTTTATATTTTTCCCTAAGAAAAAGTTGGCGAACATTTTGAGGCTTCCCCCAAGCATCTTTTAGTAGTTCGACTCCAGAATATTGGTCCATCACTTATGCTCTATTTGTTTTGACGTAAAATATTTTTTGTCGTTTGGCTCGTATGAAAAAATCACCAACGAAGAAAAAGACCGGCAACGAGATTCCGACGACCATCGCCGGAATCTGTCAACAGTGGGCTGGATTCTGGCCAGTTTCGCCGGAATTGGGAAATTGTGTAGAATTCTGGCCAGCTTCGCTAGAATCCAGCACCAAATTTTGACAACTCTAGCCAGATTTCGGTGACGGTTGCCGGATTTCGGCAACCTTGGCTAGTTCTCGGCAAACTAGCCGGAATCCGACCGATAATGCTGGATTACGGCCAAGTCACCGGATTCCTGCAACGCTAGCTGAAATCCAGCTAGTACCGCCAGATTTCGGCAACTAGATCCCAAAATCTAGGGACATTTGGCAACAAATTCGGGCTACTAACAAACTCCAATGCCCGACGTGACGGATTCCCTACGTGCAAGAAATAAGAGTGTAAATTCAGAAAATGATTTACGGTTTTTAAAATTTAAAATTTTTTTAAAAAAAAAATCGGTTAAACTTAAAATAATTTATGTTGACCATCATTTCCGATTGCACCAAACACCAAAAAATACATAAAATATTTTCATAAAATATTTTACGCCCCAACAAACGGAGCATTAGTTTAGTTTCTACCTTTAGTTTATTTTATGTCATCAATCATTATGGTAAAATTTTCAAATTCCCTCACATTCGATCTATATAAAGCAGATAATTAATTGAGACAAACCCTTAGTTTCGTTCTTCTTTTTTGGTGTGTCATTGCTGGTCAACCATATATGTCCTCATATATCAGTATTATATAAGAAAAATACTAAGCTTTCCAAAATTTCTCTCCCAAATTTGCTCCCTAAATAATGTGTCACAATCCGGCCTATGAAATTATGATACATTTCCAAAAATAATAAATTTTATAGGATTGTGGTAAAGGGAGCAAATTTGAGAGAGATATTTGGAAAGTGTAGCATTTCTCATTATATATAAAGGGTCGCTTTTCTCATTTATGCATAACCATCATCCCTTCCACTTAATCAAGATCATGAAGCTCTTTACAGCAGTTTCGATCCTCTTCATGGTTTTTCTTTCTTTTAATCAAGGTACAGCTACCATATATATCATCGTCTAAATAACTTTTGGAAACGTAGGTGCTAATGTATGCATGTGTGTGCCATATTTGCACAGGTGAAAGCTACTTGAAGGTTTGCAGGGACTGGAATGTTCCAACGGCTCTCTCTCCTTGCAAGCTACCACAATGTGATCAGTTCTGCGCTAGGCTACACTATAAACCTAGGGGTTGGGGAAATTGTATACGCAAGGTTTGCCGGTGTTCTTATCTTTGTCAACAATATGCTCCTCCCAAACATTAATGGCGGATGGATCGATCTTTAAATTACAAGGTTATGTCTCTGTCATTGGTTCATGCGGAAGTTGTACGTAGGGAGTAATATGGAACTTCCACTTGATGTCGTTAGATTTCAAGTTTTCTTAATTTATATGGTTAAACCACAAATTTGCTTTGAGACTGTTTGGACGAGTATCTAGTATCCAATGATGAAGATCAATAAATTAAACTAAATATGATATATATTTTTATTTTTATTTTAAATTCTGAAGTAAATATGAGTTCCTGAAGCACCAAAAATTGGCAGCTTCGATTTGCTTTTCTCTTCATTACCTAGGAATTCTACCATAAATGATATTTAATGGCTCGTTTGGATATTCGATTTTTTGAAAAATTATAAATATTAAGAGAATTTGTTTTTTGAAATTATGTTTGGATAGTTTAAAAACATGAGACGAAATTAGAAAAAGTTGGATAAAATCAAATTTGATATTTAAAAAACAGTATTTAAAAAATATTTGAAAAATCTCTCTCACCCAAACATGCCATAAGATTTTGTGTGCATTTGTTATGTACTATATATATTTTACTATAATTTAAAAGTGATAAGTGTGGTGACAAAAGCTCAATAATTTAATTTGAAAAAAAAAATGGTTGAAATTTACGGAATTATATATATGAAAAAACTTCACTTATTCCCTAAACGACCACAAATTTTTCAATGTCTCACTTTAAATTTTAAAAATTTGCAAGGTGGGGTTCTGATTTATCAGTCCCACATTGCAATTATTTTTTCTTTAAAGAAAAGTTTCCAATTAAGTAAAGGGTTGATGATCAGCCAAAACCATATTTGCAAATTATTCTTCCATACATGTAGGAGATTGATCAATAATTCAATGGATTCTTCTAAAAATAATACTCATAGTAATTCACTAGTGGATTGGTGTCACCCTTATTCCTAATGAATAATTAATAAAGACTTTTTTCGTGAGTAGGATTGTCACATCCAACTTGTGAACCACCAAATCAAACACGAATTCTGTCTTTTTAACCAAATGCAAAATAAAATAATAATAATAATAAAAAAGAGCTAGAGAGAGTAATTTTGTCTTATTGTTCGCTTTGATAAAATAAAAAATAAAAAAGCCCCCCAATTTTTTTTTCTAAGGAATAAATTGCCCAATTTTTTTCCTAAGAAAAAAATTGCCCCCAATTTGAGGAAAATGATTTGTAGGAGCGGTTTCACAGGCTTTTTGTATTAAAAAATTAAGTATTAATACAAAAATATCCATCAAAAGATATTTTTGTATTAATACTTAATTTTTTAATAAAAAAAGTCTGTTAGGAGACGGTCCCTGTGTATCAGGCCTCCCAATTTGATCCCATCACACAATCCGCTTGAATTGAAGGAAGAATTTGGCGTTTATGCCTTGAAGAGAAGAAGATTCTGTCGAGGATATAATATAACTATAATTATCAGGGCCGGCCATAATGCCCAAATTAAAGCCAATAATCACTATTTACTCGGCTTTTATCGTGTCATTGAACAAAAGATCAAAAGCATTTAATTCTTTGCATCTAACTCTACGTAGGAAAAAGGCCATTGCACAATAGTTGTGCACGAATCACTCATTCTCTACGTAATATCATATTAATTAAATTTTAGGGTTCAACACTTTTTTGGTACTTGTGATTTAAAATTTTTATTTTTTGCTCTATATGTTTTAATTCGTATCACAAATGGTACCTAGGTTTTAAAAAAGAGAAATGCTTGGTTGTACACTCTTATCCCACTCCTATCCTACCATTGTCTACGTGGACCAATAATGTTGTTAAAAAAATAGGGTCCCACTATACTCTCTCTACTATCTCTCACATTATTGGTCCAAGTACACAAGGGTGGGATAGGAGTGGAATGAGAGTGTACAACCAAGCATTTCTCTTTAAAAAAAGACGAAAATAGTACCTCTGTCCATTTTTCAATCCAAAAACTAATGGTTGTCCATGTGTCTATTCTCAGGTGTTGACACATGTCTTATGCATTAAAAAAATAAAAATAAAATGCTTCAAAAACTAATAAAAAAAATTACAAAAGCATTAAAAAAAATTGAAAAAAAAAAAAAAAAAGGGTGGCTCGACCACCCCCATGGCTGGTTTGGGGGTGGCCGAACAACCCACATGGCACTTGAGGGTGGCCGAACCACCCTCAAGGGCAAAACCTCCTTAATTTTTTTTTTTTTTTTCTTTCTCTTTTGCCCTTGGGGTGACAGAACCACCCACATAAGCCAGAGGGAGTAGTTTGGCCACACCCAAGGGCCAAACCTCCTTAGTTTTTTTTCTTTTTCTTTCTTTTTTTCCCTTACGGGTGGCCGGGCCAAAAGCCCTTATATATATATATATATATATTTTTTTTTCTTGCTCTTTTGCTCTTGGGGATGGCCGAATCACCCCCATGACCCGTGGGCCGGGTGGTTTAGCCACCCTCAAAGGCTAAACTCCTTTAATTTTTTTTTCTTGCTATTTTGTCCTTGGGGGTGGTCCATGGGCCACGGGGGTGATTCGGCCACCCCCAAACCAGACAAGAAGGTAACTCAGCCACACCTCCTTTTGTTTTTTTTTTTTTTTTTTTTTCATTTTTTTTTAAAAATATATATTTTTAAAGTTTTATTATTTTAAATTTTTAATATTTTTAATGCATAAAACATGTGTCAATACCTAAGAGTAGACATGTGTCAATACCTGTCAGTGCCATTAGTTTTTGGACAGAAAAATTGATGGAGTTACCATCTCCGTCTTTTTCCAAAACCCAGGTACTATCTGTGATATGAATTGAAGCACATAAAACAAAAAATAAAGATTTTAAACCAAAGGTACTAATACCCTATTTAACCCTAAATTTTATTAATATCATGTATACCGTTAAATGTATTAACCGTTTTTTCAGAAAAATGTACTGACTTTAAATCACTAAGTGTTCATTTGAGATCGTTATCCTTTTTTTGAGACATTGCTTAATATCCATCATAAACAGGTCATAAATAATGATACAAATTTCATAAAAATTGATTTGTAAAAAACTCACATGAACCAGCTTCTAAAAGCGACATGAGTCCTTTAAAAAAAACATGTACTTCTCACAAGTATGTAAGGGACACATATCACTATTATTAGTTAATTTGTAGGCAACCAGTTTATAAAAAATTTAATGGAAAATGAGCTATTTCCTTTGAAAATATCAGGAAAAATTTTAAATTAATACTCCGTTTGTTTTAGCGTAAAATGTTTTTCATCAGAAAAATTTTTCTGCTGAAAAGATTTTTTGACGTTTGGCACGTACAGAAAATCACAAATATTTTTTTTATATTTTCATTCAATCATATTAAACTACAAAAATCATTTTTTATTTACAACATAAAAATATTAATATTAAATAATTAAAAAAATTAACCTAATAATTTGAGTTTTGACAGTTTTTTGGAGGAGGCCAATCGGTGACTGACAATGGCCCGGTGGTGGTTCAACGGTGGTTTAGTAGTGGTCCAGTGTTGCCCGACAGTGGCTTGATATTGGTGGTCTGGTAGTGGTTCGTCAGTAGTTCTATGGTGGCTCACGGGAGGCTTGAGAGTAGCTCGGTGCTGATTCAAGGGTTCCTCTGTGGTGGCTCGATGATGACTTGGTCGTAGTCCAATAGTGGTCTGGACCTCCGGTGCTTTGAGAATGAGAAATTCAAACTCGAAAAATGATTTATAAATTTTTTTTTTAAAAAAAAATCTTTTTTCAAAACTAAATAAGCTTTTTTGATCAAACTGAAAATATTTTTTCAGTTTAACTAATATTTTTTATCGCACCAAACACCAAAAAATATAAAAAAATATTTTTCAAAAAATATTTCACGCCAAAACAGACAAAGCCTAAGTGTTTGAAATGGTTAGTGTGCTACGCCTTATTTAGTAATTTTTCTTTCTTAATTATGTTAGCATGAAAATAATAATTTATAATGATATTAGATAATTAAGTATCAATTGAATTATATACGTCATTATAATTGATAGAAAAATCATACAAAAAGAAAAAAAGATTTATTTATTTCAGGACTTCAATTTTGTCATTATTTTGGTAACGCATGAAAATTTTATCATCCACAATTGACTTCAACAAGGTAGCAGTACTTTATTGTAGGAATTTCACAATTATATATTATTATTCAGTAGATTTTTTAGAATAACTTATTAATAAAGTCTGATTGTTCATTCAGACTTCCTCCTAGAATTTGAACCACTATAAATCTCTTCAGTAGCGTTGAGTGCTCCAACATATCATTATATACATCAATACATGTCTTAATGGTTTTCCAAATCATCACTACTGTTCTAGGCCTGTTTTGGCCTCATCATTTTTATTTTTATTTTTTAATTTTTTTCTTCTCAACAATAAATGGAAAATGGGAAAATTACATGAGGGTCCTTACCGCTCTTTATACGAATGGAGAAGAGGGGAAGGGAAGTGGGAGGCGGCCCAATTCACAACACCATCTGATCCTGGAAGTGATGAAGAGTATACTCTAATTTGCGAGTTATTAATCAGAAGAGAGGATAGTAGAAGAGCACCGAAATGATAATATGGATGAGAGCTATCAGTTGACATTAAGAGGATAACAATTTTCTTGGATTCTTGAATATAAAACAAAACTAAACACAACAAAGCATTACCCAATTTTAAGACCATTAAATGAACTCTAATACATTATGGTATTAGAAGAAACATAAAATTTCTTATGTGCTAGATCTATTCCCTTGTAATGTTTAGATGTACATAATCCAAAGAATGAGAGGGAAAAAAAAAGAAAAAGGAATAAGACATACCCATACATGCAACTGCTTGTAAATGAAGAAACCATCCTCAAAAGGTGCAGTATAAAATGATGCTTGTAAGCATTATGGATATGTTAATCATGAAGTTCCAAGAAACATGAACTCATGCAGGTTCTTAACAAATGGGGGTGTGGGGTAGGGAAAAAAAGAAAGCACCGAAAGAAATAAATTTTACCAGATCAATTGTCAATCGACGAGCCAAATTTCTGTTCCAGTTTCTTCATCTGACCAGGCATAGTTGCAGGGCAAAGCGTGCTCTGTTCAGCAGGCAAAAGCTTTTCTAATATTATTTTCAAATCCTCCTGAAATACAACTTAAAGTTTCTGATCAGCATCAGTCATTCAACCAGAAATTCTAACCATCCCATCAAACCCTTCCCATAGATACATGCTGTGTCTAAATAAGGTGAGACTCTTTAACTTCTTTTTCCACTTGCCTTGCTAGCTCTCAGGAGGGTGCAAGGAACAATAACATTGAAAGTACAAATATTAGATATGTTAGACAAGAATAATAATAAAAAAAAATAAAAATAAAATAAAATAGAATGAAGTAAGAAGAAGCAGGAATACGATGGGTAATGGTGTCAAGCACACTCCAACTTTCTACAAGATATCATTATCTAAAAAATCCATTCCATGAAAAAGGATCTATTGCTTCACATTGAAGTGGACTGAATTCAGGGGACCACCATGTACGAATGAAGTTTTAACTCCCCAGTAGGATGAAATCGATTAGAAGCTAGAAAATGAAGTAAAAATAAGCAAGGTTTACAATGGACGTATTGTTGCACACTGCAATTATTACAACATATAATTATCTGCAGAATCGGCTCCATGAAGAAGATACTCACAAGTTCATCCACGCTAAGGAGTGAAAGGACCATATGTGCACTATAAACAATGATAGTATGACAGGCATATTTTTCAGCATTTCATGTAACTGGAGGGTTAATATTAAGAAAGTAGATTAAAGTAAATGCATCAGAAATTTCAACAACTTAACTTGCTGCAGTAAAAAATTATGACTTATCTTCCAGCATATATAAAGACCTGTCCAGAATTACAACAAACTGCAAACGTGAATTTCTACTCCCAGACAATTGCATTGGCTGACTGCAGATGGGGAAAACATAAGATGACAAGCAACAAAGTCAAGATACTTTCCACAAGAAACACTAAAAGCACATAAATTACTCGACAATGTCAAAGCAAATCACTCTACAACATTGATTATCCTCTTCGCATCTTATAATGGATTTTCCCAGGACTCTTACCAAGGAAAATGAAGACTAAACATGTATTAAGATTCATCTACAGAAGAATAATCCAATAAATGACCCTTGTAAGCTACTAACAATTCCTCTGCATGATCTCTAAACTTCGCCATGAACTTCGCCAAGAATTTCTCCTCGCTTATATTCAACGTATGAATAAAACTAGGCTCCCTCTTCAACAACCTTTTGGACTTCAAAATCTCCAAAACCATGTACCGGGGAATCACTCTTGCCTCCAAGTCATACATAAAAGACACAGGAAAACGAACTAACGCCGACTTTTCCATCTTAACGGTGTTCATGAAGAACTCAATTCCAAGCTTCAACTTCTCCTCAGATGCCCTAAGCAAACCAGGTTGGTTTCGAAACATTTCCATACATTCATCCGAAGAAAACCCGGAACTCCGAAATAATTCCAATTTCCTCATGAAAGTCTCATTGCTCATGCAACTAACCGTGTAAAGCCCATGAACCAACATCCTCGAATTCACAGAAAAACCCATGTCTAAAACCCGAGAAACAAGATCCCTAAGCTTCGATTCCTGCGTGATAAAAATCCAAGGCTGCCTCGTCAAAAGCATCGAGAGCTGAGTCCCAACGATCCCACAACTCTTCAAGAAGGCAATGTTGCCTAGCAACCTTGATTCAGGGTTTACCCTCACCACCGCAGTACACCGACTCAGAACCCGGATTAGGTCCTGGTTAGTCTGATTTCTGCACAAGACTTTCTTGAGAATTTCAACGCAGGGTACCAATTTTCTCTCCAAACTGACAGTCAAGATAGGGGAATTCTTGGAAATAAACATGCCCAGCTCAGAACCCACAAGACCCAGATCCTGAAAAAACTCGATCTTGGGCTTGAGGGTTTTGTCGATATCAGAGAAGAGTATTTGTGGGCACAAACGGACGGCGGACCGAATGTGGGTCTCGGAGAATCCGAGATTTTGGAGGAAGAGAAGCAGGGATTGCGGTTTCTCATTGGATTTGCCGCGAGGAAGCCGGGTCGAGATAGAGAGAGCTTGGGTTTTGGAGAATTTGAAGTTGTTGATTAGGTAATCGGTGAAGGAAGAGTCGGTTTTTGGGGTCTGGGTTTTGGCTTTGGTGGATGAAGAAAAAGAATGGTAGAAGAAAAAGAGAAAGGGTTCGGTTGAGTCTGCAACAAACCGAAACCGCCGGTGGAGCTCATTGCATTTGAGAGCCTGCATTCAAAATCCGATTGGGGCTTTAGGGTCAAGAGGATGCTCATGAAAAACTGCAGAAATTGGGCTTGTTTGGAAACGTCCTGCCGTGTGCAGAGAGAGATATTTCAATTTTTTTTATTTTATTTTTAAATTTTTTAATAACAACCTACGTCAAAACATTTAAACTTTTTTTATTTTTATATCATATTAATAATTTTTTAATTACTATTCAAATAAAAAATTAACGACAATACAAATTTTTTTTATTTTTTTTATACCAACACCTTTTTTTTTTATATAACATTTATTACTTTTTATAATTTTAAAATTAACAACTTATTATTCTGTACCGGACTGTCAAACAAGACCATAATAACATTGTTGTTAAGGTAAAACGACGTAATCAAAAAGTATCACTCTCTTTTCACAAGGCCTCACCAGATTAGCTAGACATGTATTAGGAACCCTTAGCTCACATCTATTCGAACTATCACCTAATTGTTAATTTTTTCCAACACATAACTCTTAAAGGGGGAGTACTTTAGACGCGGGGGGGGGGGGGGGGGGGGGGTGGATTTGGAGTTTTGAACAATGAACATGAGCCTCCAAGTGGAACTGGTCTAAATTTCTTGAAAGATTTTGGTAATTTCTCCCGTAAACTATCACTTATTTACAAATTGTCTCCATAAACTGATACATATCCCACTCAACCGCACTAAACTACCATTTTGCACAAAAAAAAAAATCGCTCTTAGGGACTCTCATTAAATCAAACATATATGCGTTTTTAGACATTAAATGATAAAAATACTCTCAAATAAAAGAAAAAAAATACAAAAACTTAAAATAATTAATAAATTAATAATAATAAGAGATAGTCATTGAACCACCCTAAGGTGTAATCAAATGGAGTGCCAAGTGTTTAGGAGTGGCTTAGCCATCCCAATGGGCTAAATGGACCACCCACAACACTTATAGTTGTAGTCGAGCCAACCCCAAGAAATTTTTTTAAGGTCGCCGAAACACATAAAGGGTGGTCGAACCACCTCTAACTGTTATTTGGGGGTGTCTCAACCATCCCAAGGTGTTGTTTGGAGATATTTCGGCCACCCCTTATGTGTTTTGAGGGTGGTCCGGCCACCACTTCAAGTTTTTTTTTTTCTTACTCTTTTTCTGTTGGTTGCTTCCTTTTTTTTTATTTTTTATTTTTATATTAAAGGTATTTTTGTTATTTTACGTTTTTTTTTAAAACGAATTTGACAGATGGAAATAAGGTTTTGCCACAAAATAGTAGTTCAATATAATTGAGTGTGATAGACGTCACTTCATAAAGACAACTTGTAAACGACTAGTAGTTTACAGGTGAAAATGTAATCAACCCAAAATTTTGCCATGTCAAGATCACTAAAATGAAGAAACTAAGAACTGAAATTTCAAATTTGGAAAGCTTTGTGACACTTGCATCTCTTCCAAGAGAGAACACTCTTTTCACCAACGTAATTATTAAATTAATAACACATTGGTATGGACTGGTTTTGCATAATATAAATTAGGGTTAAATATTTTTTTCTTTTATCCCATGTGGTTCTTTTAATATCGTGGATAATATTTCGTTTATAGCTAAAGGCGCAGATGATACTTCCGTCTAAATTTCAGTATAAAAATTGACGGAAGTCCACGTTAACACCTCCAAGATGTTGACACATGTTCTATACATTAAAAATTAAAAAAATTAAAAATAATAAAAAATTAAAGAATGGAGTAATTACCTTTTCCCCCTCATGAATTACCAGTCTGTATCATTTTGCCCTCACGAACTACCACTTCGACCAAAAAAGAGCATCAAACTACCATATTTACATATTTTGGCCACTTCTGTCAGTTTAATTCATGCAAAGACTTAAATGCCCTAACTCAATTTAAAAAATAACCTAAATACCCTCATTTAAATTTTTTTTTTTTTAAAAAAAAAAAACTTAAAGGAAAAGCAGTGGCGGCAGCCACCCCCTGAGGTGGTCGGGTGGCCTACGAGCCACCCCCAGAAGCCACCTCTGGGGTGGCTCGCGGCCCACCCCGACCTAAGGGGTGGCCGCACGGCCACTCCAGAGGCTGTGGGTGGCCCAGGAGCCACCCCTAAAGGTGGTTTTGGGAGTAGCCGAAACCACCCACAAGAGTATTTGGCCTAGGGGTGGCCGAACTACCCCTATAGCCAAACTATGGCCGAACCACCCCAAGGGCCAAAGCCTAACCTTTTTTTTTTTTTTTTTTTTTTTCTTTGGTCTTGTGAGGGTGGCCGAATCACCCCCAAAACTTTCAAAGCCACCCCCATTTTCTCTTTGGGGTGGCTCAGCTACCCCTTCTCTTTTTCTTTTTTCTTTTTTCAATTTTTTTTTAAGCTTTATTATTTTTAATTTTTTAATTTTTTTTAATGCATAGAACACATGTCAACACCTGAGAGGTGTTGACGTAGACTTCCGTCAATTTTTGAACAGAAGTATCATCTCTATCCTTACCCATAAATGAGGTATCATCTACGATACAAAATGTATCACAAGAAAAAATAAAAAATAATGACATTAAACCACATGTGATCAAACGTATTTAGCCCCATAAATTAAAGAGTCGGCAATAGAAACTGTAGATTTGATACCATCTTATACTGAACGTTGAACCCATGAATCTTTTTTCTGCTTCTAAAAAAAATTCAAATGCGATCAACACATTTAGGACTTATTCCACAAATAACCAAAAACACACCCCAATTATCTTATTCCATGACACAGACAACCCTTTTTAAGGCATTTCATCAGGCCCACTTTTGTATCTATCTATTAAATCACTATTTATCTTAAAAGGGTATATTAATAGGAATATGTAAATTTAATTGTTTAATCAAATAATTTAACATTTTCTCTCACGATTGGACTCAAACTCTCTTTTAATGGGTGAGACTAAAAACGTAAAATATTTAATTGAAATGAGAGATGAATTATGAAGTCAATGTTCAAACGCATAACCTCTGACTTTGGTACCATATTAATTAAATCACCATTTAGCCAAAAAAAAACTTGAGTTAATAAAGAGAATAAATTTAATCATTTAATCACAGAACACTCCCGGCCCACATCCACAATTACCGTAAAACAACATGTGTGTATTCCCAACAAAGAACAACCATGTTTTTTTTTTTTGAAGTTAAAGATCCCTTCCAATAGATTGAAACGAGACCAAATCGGTCTAATGTCCATGGTTATAAAGAATCTCTAATAAACTAAGTCAGAGGCACAGGGTTAGCTAGAGTATCCTCCACCCAAGCAAAGTCAGACTTAGACCACCATAATAGACTACAACTGCTACAAAATAACTTAGCCAACAGAAGATGCCTCTACGTATACATAAGTCTCTACAAGATCGAGGAGAGATAACACAATTTGTGCTATACACTAGCTTTTATAGACCAAGTTTTGATCTTAAAAAATAAAGCAGACTGTCAAAGTAGACTAATACAATAGACAAAAACAAATAAACAACACAGCTTTAACTTCATTGGCTGGCGAAAACCATGGAAGGGGCCAAAAATCATTCCGCCACATCCCCGTATTTCTCGGCGTTTTCGAAGCACCCAATATAGACTCATTACCAGATTTGTCGGGCGGTTTTAGCGCCTCAATGTGCAAAAGAGCAGTTACCGAAGGAAGAAACCGCTTGTCAACCAAACCACCGGCCCATCAGGACGCTATTGCCGTCACTACAAGACCCCTGGACTCCTGCAGACCCAAGATCACCCAAGCTAGCCACCTGATCCCTTTGAAACCTCGCTCATCTGGGTTCGGTGTGGGTGAACCCAGCAACCATGGAGAGGACCTGGACAGCCACATCATATAATACCTGCAGATCCAAAAAACCCAAGTATAACAGCCAGGAAACCCATGAATCAAAGCACGAGGAATTGATGAAACACCCACTCTAATTCAACAACCATATCCTCTGATTCACCGATCGGTTCTGATACAACATCTGATTTCACAAATCCAACATCTGATTTCACCGAACAGGAAGAAAAACCTCCAACAAAACATGAAAACAACTTCTCCATCCCAAATCAGGATGAGAAAAAAACTACTCCTCCATCCTCGAAGGCGCCCACGATGCCCGAAGAGAGGAAAACTAATTTATTGAAAGCAAAAACACACAGCACACACAGCACCACAGGAGGAGAGAAGCAGAAAGCTTCCCTCCTCCGCAACGAACCATGCTTTTCCCCTTCGCTTTGTTCTCTGGAAAATAACTGCTTATTCTTTACGTGGAATTTTTTCAGGAACAACCATGTTAAACATTAAGCTTAAACACAATTTCATCTAAGGGTGTACATGCAGGCAGTTATTAATCGTTTTTGTAGGTGATTGAAAAAAATCGCTAACCATCTATAGCGATGCAGTTAGTGGTTATAGGGGTAGGCGAAAGCAGTTAATAACCGCCTACCCTTATATAAAGTATAATATATTTAAAACAATATAATATACCAAAACAACTTGATTTTGGTGTTGAATAAAATTTAAAATTGGCTTTAAATAGTCCAAAAACCATTTAAAATAGGCTTTAAAAAGAGGCCGAAGGTAGGCTCAAAATACCAAAATAGGTCCAAGAAGCCCATACCTAAAAAGTAGTTATGCGTTGTCGTTTTAGGTTGGAATAACTGCTAACCAGCTGTTGTTTCAAAATTGTTAGCTGCCTAAAGTGTTGTAGTTGCAATTACTAAAATTTAATGACCGCCTAAAGCAATAGCAATTAGATGTAATAACTACTAACCGTAACTGCTTATACTTCCCTAACTTCATAAATCTCCATTCCCTTGGACATACCAAAAACCCAAACATGCCTTGAGAAAGGAAGGGAAGGTAAGATCAAAAGAGTGCTTTAGAGTCCCATGTAATAAGAATTGAAATAAACATTAGCCATTCCACCAAAGGCCGACAATTAAGACATTCTTCAAACATGCTGAATGTACATCATACTGAAAGAATGAAATATTTTGATAAAAACTAGAAACACACAGAAAATAATCTTTACAAATTCGTCCACTTTCTCCTTGCCCACATATAATAATCTTTACAAATTCGTCCACTTTCATGAATTTCTCGATCGTATATATATATATATATATATATATAATATCAAAACAAATGTATAAAAAATTGAACCTAATAAAACTACTCATCGGAAGGAAAAATTAATTGAACCTGATGAACTTGAAATTTACATGGTAATTAACCTTTGGAAATTATACTTCAGACAGAATACACAAAAGAATAACAAAAATCGATTTTTTAATAAAGTAGAAGACTAGACAAACCAGCGGATCCTCAACTCCGATTGGTATTGCTTCATGAAAAATAACAAGACGACCAACGCGGCAAGAGCCCAAGGCGTTAACCACCCTTTATTGAAGCAGAAGCGCTCGCTGCTTGAACCGCTGTGATCGGCGCCGTTCCCTAAGATCTGGGACTTCATTTTGGAGATTTCCGATGACGACATGCAATGCAAGATTAGCGTGAGCACCAGCGGGATTGCTCGGAGCGCCCAACCCAAGCGTGATCCTGCAAGGGATTTCTTACCCGACCCCTTTGAAAAACGCCAAGATATACCAATAAGGACGGAAACGATCACCAAGATTAGAACCACAGGGTACGGCACAGGGTCTCCTAAGCCCGACGAGGCCCAAAACCCAATTCCCCGCGAGGACGATCCGGCAGAGACTCGGTTCGACTCAGTCCACCGTCGGATCCGAGTTGGGGCCGGGCCCTGATACGGGCCCGACCACTCCATCGAACCCAGATTCGGTTCTTCACGGTTCGACGCCGTTTCGCTCGGCCCCTTGCGGCGTTTTCTCAGGATCTTGACAAGCCCCACGGCGAGGTTCTTGGACGGAGTTTTTGGGGGCAGTGGACCGGGTCTTGAGGAGAGCGCGTTGAAGAACACCATGACGAGTTTCGTGGGGACTGCCGCGTGGCTGTTGTAATCGGCCATGAAAGGCACGATCGGTGCTTGGAACAGAGCACGGTTCAATTCTCTGGAAGACAAAGATTGAACCAGTGAGTAGGCTTTTCTTGATTTCCTTCAATTCGATCTCTCAAACACAAAGCTTGAACCGCCTTTTCTGGATTATAGCCGTTGTTGGAGTCTTGCAACGGCCGCCCATTATATACGTTTTGATTTTGAACTTGAATTTCGTGTGTTTTTTTTTATTTACTTTTATGCCCCTACTCACCAGTAAAGCCTTTTTCTTTTCCGCCTCTCTTTATTTGGATAAATTTACGAAATTGCCATGAAGTTATATTATGTGATTTTTGGCTTCTACGTATTTTATTAACTAATTTAATTGTTGTTAATGATTTAGGTTCCGTTTGTTTTGATATAAAATACTTTCATCAGCATTTTCTAGTTTTTGGTTAGGCTTGAAAATTTTAGTCAACCATAAAATACCCTATTATTTTTCATGATAAAATGGTTTACTTTTTTTTTTATGGCATAAAATATTTTCTGTTCATAGTTTTTCTCTTTAGGCCTCACTTGATTTGCAAAATAAATTTATGAATTTATTCGGTAGGGATCTATTCTTTGAAATACTTATTCCTATTGGAATAACTATTTTTTTACGAAGATGAATACATATTATTCAAAATGAAAGGAATAACTATTCCTAAATTAAAGAATAAACTATATTTTTCAAAAAAAAAAAAAAAAACTAATTATTTTTAATTTTCTCTCAATTTAAAAAAAAAAAAAAAAAAAAAAAAAAAAAAAAAATCAACCTTTACGGTACCTCAAAATCATCAAGCCAATTTTCAATTTCCTTAAAATATGCAATTCCTTCCATTCCCTTTTCCCTCAATTTTCCTGCTAATCAAGTAGAGCTTAATCCAAAACACAAATTCATAAAAAAAAAAAAAATTAAAAAAAATAATAATATTAGAGGTGCAACTAATGCCAAATATCGAGCTAATTATTCTCAACTTCCGTAAAAACCGCATGAGATTTAGAATGTCAAGTCCTATGGACTTTTACTTCTCCTTTTCACAATTTTCTATGGAACCACTTAGGTCTCGTTTGGTTTACGGAATGAGTATTCCACTAATAAATGAAACAATTATTACTGAAAAAAAAAAAAAAAAAAAAAAAAAAAAAAGTGGAATGGAATGACTATTCTTACTCTTTAGTTTGTTAACAACTCATATACTTTAATTGGATTCCAATCACAATTACTAAAAAAAAAACCCCACATTATTTTTTTTTAAAAAAAAAAAATTGAAAAGCAGTCGGCCAGCCACTGTTTTTTTTTTTTTTTTTTTTTCAATTTTCTTTTTTAAAAATAAATTAAAGAAAATAAAAAATAATGAGTGTTTTTTTTTTTTTTTTTTTGGGAGAATGTAGTTTATTCCTTTAGGATTAGCTATTCCTCTCATTTTTTAGAGGAATAGTTATTCCAATGGAAATAATTATTTTAAGAAATAGATCCTCACAAAAAAAATAATAATAATTCAATTATGAGGTCTATTCCGAGAATCTATTTCGTAAACCAAATAAGGCTTTAATGTTGCATAAAAACCATATAATACTCAAAATATGAAATTTGATTATACACAACTCAATTACCAATATTCTCAGTAGTGAAACAATAATGGTAATAGGAGTCTAGGGAATATCTCATGCATTGTAATAGTGTTTTAGTCCATTTAGAGCATCCTCATCAAACTCGGCATTTCAAAGGTTTAACCAAATTTTGGTAAAATTTCAGAAAACCACCTCTGCATCAAGCTCTTCATCCTTTCACCAAAATAAGTTATGTCAGAATCCATCTCCAAATTTGGCTCCAGATTTCTTCACGCCATTTGTTTTTTAATAATTTTTTTTTTCTTTCCCGCTTCTCCCCTTTCTTCCTCAGCGCCTCTTTCCTTTCCTTTTCTTGTTCCGTTTCATTTTCTGAGGATTTCTGTTTTTCTTTCTTCTCTCTTTTCTGAGAGACACCGAGAGACCCGAGAAGAGAGAGAAGCCGACTGAGAGAGAGAGAGAGAAACCGGGAGAAGACCACCGGAGGTCCGATTTCCGGTGGTCGTTGCTCGAGAAACCGACGGAGGAGAGGACCCAGAACCGGAACCCGTCAGCAGAAACCCGACCCTCCAACGACCCAGACCCGATTTCCGGAGAGCAGAGGCGCGGCTTCCGGTGGATCGTAGGCCGGAGCTGATTTCCGGCGATTCTGGCCGGAAATCCGGCGACTTCCAGAGGCGATTTCAGGTGAGCAAGGAGTGCGATTTTCCGGTGATTTTTCCCTAGCTTTGAACAAAAATTCGCTAGGTAATTTCTGATGAATTCTTGTTCAAATTGTTATAGGTTTATTTTGATTTGTGATTTGTTGGAATTATCTTTGATGTTGGTTGATTTTCCGGTTGAATGGCATTCGGTGGGTTATGGGTATTTGTTGAATTTTTCCCCTGCTTCGGTGATGATGGTTCTGATAAATGATTGGGTGTTTTTGGATGTGAAATTATTGGGTAAAATTCACTGATTGGCTGAACCCCCTTTGAAACTGATTTTCTGTTTGTTCTTCTTTCTTCCGATTGTGTATGTGTTACGGTATTGTGTTGATGTTTGTAGAAACTTTGAGTTCTTGAGATACAGGTAAAGTAGTTATTCTCAAAACTGATAAAAAAAGAATATATAATTAAAATAGAGAAAAATTTAGAGAGTTTGATGTAAGAGTAACTTTAAAAGTAATGGATAAAATTAAAAAAGTACCTTATTTGAGCTAAATTTGGAGAAAACTTTGAAGAGCTTGATGAGGATGCTCTTAGGAGTTTACTTATGTTTCTATTAGGGGTGTAAACCGGGAACCGGCTCCGGGTCCCCAGGTTTTTTGTTTTAAACACCTGGCCCCGGACCCGAGTACTCCGGTTATCCGTTCCGGGTGGTATATTTTTTTAAAAAAATTAATTTTTTGCTAACTTTTTTAAACTTCATGTAGACTTTTTTATACTAGTAATGCCCAGGTTTAATCCCCGGTTTTCAACCTCCTTTTTCCAAGGTTTAATCCCTTAAAGACTCATTCATTATGGGTAAAAATCATTCCTTTATCAAAATCAAAGAAAATCTTTTAATGATTAAAGAGTCAGATCTACTAAATTGAGACTGAAATTTTCAAAACTACAGCATCAGATCTATCTTGGTTTTCAACCTCCTTTTTACCTCCAAAAATTCTCACGACTTTCATGTTAAAAATCTACATATGTTAATTCTACTTCATGTAATTTACAACAAGAAAACACATCAAAGTAATCTACATATATTGTACAAAGAAGCCTTGAACTTGACCACTACAACCAAAGTATTGTACAAAGTAATCTACTGCACTCCTCTCAGCATCCTCAAATAATTGCAAATTGAGAGGCATAATTTGACATATCTGTGATAATTGGTGCAGACAACTTAGAAGCTAATTACAGAGAGAATAAATTATATATCAAGGAAGGAAAAGAGAGAAGTCAGAAGGATTAAGTTCATCGAAGGAAGAAAACAGAGAAAAGGAAAAGGGGTAGAAGTGTAAGATCAAACCAAAGAAGTGAAAGCTAGACTAACAAGCTTTTTCTTGCTGGGATTTGGAATGTGTGCTGCTAAAAATGGGGTAGAAATAATCTAGTTCAAGCTGCTCTAAGATTTGTTTTATCTTCCAGAGATAAGAAGAGTGGCCTTCTATGGTTTGTGTTACATCAACCTGCAAAGACAATGGACGACTCATTAGTAATGGATAAAGTAATGCAAGCATGAAACACAATACAGTACAAAAAAGATAGGAAACAGAGAGCTTACATTTTCAATCCTGGGTACGTCAACAGGCTGAATACCAGCTAATCCTTGACAAAGTAAGCTCTACACGCGAAGCACCGAGCATGAGCCACCTATTAAGCCAAACCCCAGAAAGTCAGAAACTCAAATATTTTACAAAAGTTTCAAAGATTCAAGATTGTGGGTTGAAGTGCTGAACCGTTGTCGGCTGAATGTCGTGAAGCCGTGAAGGAGACGATTTTTGCAGGAGCTTCAATGGGCTGATTCGGCAACGAGTGGAGGCACAGGGAGCGGCGACACAATCTAGAGTTTGGGACTTTGGCCTTTGGGTAAAAGACTAAAGACGTAAGGAGTTAAGGCAACAGGAACAGGTAAAAGATAGAAAAAACCCTTCAATGAATCAATAAGCCGTGTGTAATTTTAGGGTAAAGGGGTAGGGAGGGTAAATATTTTTTTTTTAATTACTGAAGCTACCTGGAGCCGGGTATACCCGGGGTTTTTATAACTAAATACCAGGCTCAGGCTCAGGCTCCAGGTACCCGGTTTCCCGGAGCCGGGTACCCGGGTTCCAACCGGGTTTTCCGGTTTCCCGGAGCCGGTTAATGCCCGGATCCGGTTTCCCGGCCGGTTATACCCGGTCCGGATTTACACCCCTAGTTTATATCCAAGGAGCTTTAGGAGTCTAGTCATCTTCAAGGATTCTATCTTCTATCTCATTTACGAGTAGAAAGTCTATTTCTAGCTAGTTCAAGTAGTAGTCAAGTTATTCCTCTATTTAAAGGGGACGTTTATTCAATAAAAGTAAGCAAAAAATTAATCGATCTCAAGCATTGTGTTTAAAAATGTTTAGGTTTTCTTTAACGAATTTAAAGGGTCTATGTTCCTTCAAAACCTAACAAATTATTCCGTTACGTGTTTGAAAAATCATTCACGTAACAAAAACACACAAAACTCAACCAATGGCACTCAAATCGGTTTTTTTTTTTTTTTAATTTTTAATTTGGGTTTTTTTAAAATAATAATAATAATAATAATAATGTGAGATTTTTTTAATAATTTTAATTGGATTCCATTAAAATATAGAATTATTACCAATTTACCAAACTAAAGAGTATGAATAACTATTTCATTTCATATTTTTTTTTTCTAATAATAATTATTTCATTTCTCAATAAAATATTCATTTCACAAATCAAACTAAACCTTAAAAGTTAAACACCCACACCCCCCGATCATACCCCAAATACCTTCATTTCTCACTGTTACCAACCTTTTTCAAAGTCACCCCATTAACGAGTGCGAATTGCGAAACAAATAGCAAAAAAAATGTTTTCAAGAAAGCATTTTAGGCTGTTTGTTTTAGCGTAGAATACGGTCCTTGTTTTCTTTTTGAAGACCATATATCAAATACAAAATGCTATATACTACATTTTTATCTCGCAATATTGATGTGGTGGTTCCAATCAACTCTTAAATTAGTCATTGTAAAAAAAATAAATAAATAAATAAAAATTAGTTGATACCATCACGCCAGCATTGTGAAATATTAAAAATTTGGTACATAGCATTACTTTATCAAATATATGGGTGTTGATTGTCCCCTTTTAGTTTAATTTCTTCTTTTCTAGTGTTTGATTGTTGCTTCGTCATGGACCTTTTGGAAGAAGATGCGTATAAAGTAAGGGTGTACATGCAGATGCAAATATTTACAATATTCACAATCGCATCCGCAAAATGAGGATACTATTTTTAAATATTCGCATCTGCATAATGTTTTTACTAACCGCATCTGAGCAGTTATTGTCGTTATTAAATGCAGTTATTATCCGTTATTCGCGTACTAGGTTATTTGGCCTATTTTAGTCTTTTGTACCTTCTTTGGGTCTCTATTAGAGCTAATTTTAAACAATTTTAAAAATAATTTAAGCTGATTTCTAGTGTTTTGAGCTTGTTTTAATTTTTATGAACTCTAAAAGTAGGCATGTATATATGCTGGTCAAAATTGATTTTTCATTGCTATAAGGGGATGTTGTTCTTGAGTGCATCCATTTGAATGAAGATCTACCGCTAGTGCATGGAGTATTAAATTATCACTGATTTTAAAAGTTTAAGCCGATAGGATCAGAATTAAAGGTTCTGAGTTCAAATTTTGACTCTGTTATTTATCCTTATTTCAATTAAATCTTTGACATGTTGGGCAACACCTATTGAAAAGTAGTTTGAACTAGGGGTGTGCATGGGGCGTGGCGGATTTCCACCCTTTTTGCCCTCGTACTGCATCCTTGCTGGTTGCAAAAATCGCGCTCACGAACCGCACGAAAAAGGAATAATCCGTGTGGTGCGGGGTGATGCGGGGCAAGGCGGGTTCAATACCTAGATCTAGAAACAGAAGAAACCAAAGGTAGATTTTCTTAGGGACCAAACAAATCATAGAGAAATCACAAACAAATTAATCAACAATTATTATTCGCAAAATTGAAGCGACATAAGAAATCATTCAAATTTAGGATTAAATACCTAATTGCCTCATGTGGTTTGAAAACTTTATTTTTTGCCCCTTGAGTTTTACTTTTTATCATAGGTGGTACCTGTGGTATGTGAAAAGACGGAAATTGTACCTCCGTCTAATTTTCCATCCAAAACTAACGTCCAGCCACGTCATCCTACAGGTGTCGGCGTGCATGCGCAACACCTGTCCCCGTGATACACTTCAGCGCTGACATGGCTATCATTTTTTATTATTATTATTTTTTATTATTATTTTAATGATTTCTTAAAAAATAAAAATAAAAAGCCACCCCCATTTTGGCCAAGGGGGTGGCCGGACCCACCCCATGGCCCTCGGGGGTGGGCGAGCCACCCCCAGGCCAAATGGTGGTGGCCGGCCACCCCATGTGGCCCAAAAGGGTGGCTTGGCCACCTCAACAATTTTTTTTTTTTAAAAGAAATCTTTAAAATAATATATATATATATATATATATATGGTACAAAATATATTGATTTGATTTTATTTTATTTTTTGACATATCCGCACAAAAGAAGGAGTGGGGATTCAAACTAGTAACCTCCATTTCATGTGGCGTGGTCCCCAGCTGATTGAGCTACTCCTTGGAGGCAAAAATATATTAATTGTGTACAAAGTACCATGTGTGATATATTTATAAAACTAAGGTACCATTTCTAATAATTATTTAAACCACAAGGGCCACATCATGAAATCTATAAAACCACAGGAGTATACATTGGGGAAAAAAATTGTGTTTAAGTAACAAACATTTGGTCATTTTTTGGGTTATATCAATTGGTTACACAGATTATTTTGTGATTCCAATTGTTACACAAGACTGATAGCATTTTTATTTTTTTTATTTTTTTATGAAGGGTTCAATTCTTGTCAACATATTATTTTGATACACGACATGCATATAGGTTACTGTTGGTTCAAAACGAGCATACCAAATATTCCAAATATTATTTTTGTACAAAGTACCATTTGTGATATAATTACAAAAACAAAGTATTATTTTCGGTACTTATTAAAACCACATTGGGCACATCGTGAAATTTATAAAATGGTGGTGGCCGGCCACCCCATGTGGCCCAAAGGGGTGGCTCGGCCACCCCAACAATTTTTTTTTTTTTTTTTTTAAGAACCACAATTCTTTTTTCCAATAGATGTGACCCTTGTGGTTTAAATAATTACCAGAAATGGTACATTGGTTTTATAAATATATCACAAATGGTACTTTGTACACAATTAATATATTTTTGCCTCCAAAGAGTAGCTCAATCGGCTGGGGACTACGCCACATGAAATGGAGGTTACTAGTTTAAATCTCCCCTCCTCCTCTTGTACGGATATGTCAAAAAATAAAATAAAATAAAATCAATATATTTTGTACCATATATATATTATTTTAAAGATTTTGTTTTTTTAAAAAAAAATAAAAATTGTTGGGGGTGGCCGAGCCATCCCTTTGGGCCACACGGGGTGGCCGGCCACCACCATTTGGCCTAGGGGTGGCTCGGCCACCTCCAGACCGGTCAGCCCCGTGGCCCATGGGATGGCTCGGCCACCCTGGGGTGGTTTCGGCCACCCCATTTTGGCCCTTGACAACTTCCAGATTGACAAGTACTCTACGTTTCTTATGAAAGGACCCCTGCTCACATTTAGATTGGTTCCCACGATTTAATCCTTTTGTTTCTTTTTCAAGTTCAATGAACTGAAGGGCATTAAAAATCAAGTTTGACACGTATATGCTTCCAGATTTACAAGTACTCTACATATCTTATGAAAGGACCCTCCTCCTGCACAACAGCCTGTGTAGCAGTGTAAATACATGCGATAGGACTTATAAGGTGGATCTCATCGCATGAGTCTCATTTTATATATCTATATATGTATATATATGTCGTGCAAGAATTATTGAAAGGACCCTCCTCCTGCACAACAGTCTTTGTAGCAGTGTAAATACATGTGATAGAACTTATAAAGTGGGTCTCATCACATCACATGAGTCTCATTTTATATATCTATATATGTATATATGACGTCGTGCAAGAATTATTGCTCTATCTATAATGCATGCACATCCAATGAATGAATGAAAAAGCTAGAAATAATGGCATGTGACTGTGTCGATTAATAGTAATCTTTAAAACGTGCAGAAAAATTAAAAATTTAAAATTTAAAAAAAAAAAAAAAAAAAAAAAAAAAAGAAAGGAAGAAAGAAGGAAGGAAGAAAACCCACTCAAATTGAGTTCTAGAAAACCAAGGTTCAACTGATATTTATACATATATAAGATAAGTGAATGCAGCAGAAAATTAATATGGTCCATAAAATTCGCAAATACAACTTAACTTCGTACAAATCCAGAGATTGATTGCACGGGCACATTATTACGTTTAATTAGACAATAAAACACAAGAAATACCACAAATTTTCATTTGGGAAGGCGATAAGTACTAGGAATTGCAAGTAGATGGTTGGCCCTTGGAGTTACAATACCAAACTCCTCAGTCATGTCCAACTCAGTCGGCTGCATGTTATTAGGAAGCTCCCAATCAAAGCAATGGACTAGCTGTGCTACCACCAGCCGAACCACAGTGAGACCCAGTTGCATCCCCGGGCAGACTCTTCTCCCGGAGCCAAACGGGATAAGTTGGAAGTCACGTCCCCGGACATCTATATCACTCCCAACAAATCTCTCCGGGACGAAATTCTCTGCATCACTCCAAACACTTGGGTCTCGTCCAATGGCCCACGCGTTTATTATCACCCTAGACTTCTTGGGTATGTGGAAACCATTAATCATGCAGTCTTCCATGGCCTCATGAGGTAGCAACAATGGCGCCACCGGATGTAGCCTCATGGATTCCTTCACAACCATCTCCAAGTACTCCAACCTATCCAAGTCCGATTCCTCCACCATCCTCTCCAATCCCACCACGTCTTCCAACTCCTTTTGAACTTTCTTCATTACCCGCGGATGCTTCATTAGTTCTGACAGCACCCACTCAATCGCCGTTGCTGAAGTGTCCATCGCGGCTGCAAGCATGTCCTGCAAGAAAAATGATTGTAGATCGAGTCGTAGAAGACACACACATAAAATTAATTCAACAATTTGACAATTTAGGTTCTGAGTATATATATATAATTACCAAAAGTATGGCTTTGATATCGGACCGTTCAATACGGTAGTCAGATTCTTCAGATTCCATGGAGCTCAACATGACATCAACGAAGTCCTTGGTCTTATTTTCGTCCTTGGATTGGACATGCTCGTTGATGATCCTCTCGAAAAAGTCATCAAAGATCTTATTTACAGCCTTCATGCGTTTTGTCAGCCCCTGAAGATCAAGGAGCGTAATGAAAGGAATGTAGTCGTTTAGGTTAGGAATTGCTATAAGCTGCAGAACCTCTTGGATCATAGCCTTGAATCCCCTCTCGTCAAGATCCTCATCCGTGTACTTCTTCCCAAACACCATACGGCAAGTCGTATCCGCGCTGAGAGATGAAACCTTGGCACTCAGATTAACAGCAACACAGTCACGGGCAGCCTCTTGAATAAACTTTACCAAAAGGCCAAGCTCTTCTTTTCTCATGGATTTGAAAGAATTGATTTTATGGCTGCTAAGCAACTCAAGGGTGCATATCTTACGTACGTTGCGCCAGTAAGAGCCGTAGGGAGAGCCTGACAAGCTCTTTTGCCCATAAGATATGTGCTTTGCAGCGTATTGAGGTGGTCTACTGGCAAACACAAGGCCGTGTGCTTTAAGGAACAGCTCGGCAGCTTGAGGGGATGAGACAACAATGGTAGGCACCAGGCCCAAGCGCAAGAACATTATGGGACCATGTTTTTGGGCAAGTCGATATAGATCACGATGAGGCAATTCCCCTAACATATGAAAGTGGCCAATGATGGGGAATCCTCTTGGACCGGGAGGCAGTTTCCTCCTCTTGTTCATGCTTTTCCACGCCCATTCTAGCAGGAGGCAAGCAAGCATAATCAATGTGAGTATGCTCCATGTCCAAGCCATAGTGGGCAGCCTCTTTTCTCAGCGCAAACCAAGCAACCAAATTCAGTCCCATTAATAGGATATTCATTGTTGTCACCAAACAATATAGTACATGTTTTTTTTTTTTTTTTTTGTGTGTGTGTGTGTGTTTTTCGGTGAACATGCATGTAAAACATTTTACACAGACGCAAATGGACTTCGGTTCAAATACATCTCCTGCAATAGTAGTTTGCTATTGCGCGAAGGAGACAAGCAAACTACTAGACTAGGTTTTATCTAAACAACAACAGTAATTAGACTAGGTTTTAGTGTTAGCAAATTCAATGTCAAAACATGTTGAGTTATAAGATTTAAGTTTAGGATTAAAGTGAGTTATAAGATAAGATTTAATCGATATTAATTAAATTATCGAATTAATTATTTTTTATCAACTTAAACTTTTAAAATAAATGGTGACTTAACAAATGAATCGATTATGTTCACTAGCATGTTTGAAAAAATATTTCTATGCTTGCATATGTACTTAGCTTGCTTATATATCAAGCCCTAGCTATATAAATAGTCTTGAAACAGTCGAACGTTAGCAATTTTTGTTTCAACAGGGCTTGAGAAGGAACAATTTTTGTTGACTAATTAAACACGTGGATTTACTGGCCAAAATACAGGAAGAGATTGTGAACTTGAACACTGCTATTTACTATTATCCTTGCCATCATATGTCATCTAAGTTAATTGGTCTTTTCTACTCATCTTCTTTGAAGAAATTGCGTTATATATTTCTGATAACATCACATTCAATGTGAAACTTTAAATAAATGTGTTTCGTACGAGGATGATAGACAAGAATCAAGATTCTTTTCTAACATTAATTAGAGACCTTAGCATGCGTTCATATTATATTTATAAATATAATTATTATGTAGCGTTTGTAACGTCTCTAAAACTAAATAATTATATTTATTTAATTTCAAGTGTTACTCACAGTGTCATCATTTAATTAACTGGTAATTTAGCTGAATTCGCTACGCTATACTAATAATCATAGTATATTATAGCAGAATGCGAAATAAATTGATCTGAGACTTCTAACAATAAATCTTTAAGACAGAAATGTACATCATCAATCATAGACTTAGAGCCTCCAAACAAATGTTATAATAAAATAATTAACAATTAACTACCAATTACCAAATTTGCCCAGAAGAACCATTCGTTTGGCATCTTCAATATTCCAAGAAATTTCTCCACTCTACCGCCTAGAAACCTACTGATCTGTAAAACATTAGGGTGTTTTAGAGTTGAATAGAAATAACTACGAAGTCTATGACTTTGTAAGCAAATTATTACAAAACTAATTATGTACTAAGCCTTAATTGACAAATAATAACCTTGAAATATTAGACACGAATTTTCACAAATATAATGTGTATTGTCTCTGTTATTATACCATAATTTTGGTAACAATCACTAATATTTTAATGATGTAAAAATCATATCTATATATATATATATATATATATATATATATATATATATATATATATATATATATATATGTTAAGCCCCTCCTAGGAAGGATTGGCGCTATACCGAGGGTCCTGTAATATAACACCGATGTCCTGAATATTTTACGCATACCGCCATATACTAGTAGCCCGACCGAGTCTAAGCTCGGGTGGCCCATACTACTAAAAAAACTGTAATGCTCAGCATAAAAGAATTGCAAATATAAATAATTAATGAAAATGTAATAATAAAATTTAAGTAGTATTTATTCTGGTAATATTTAGATTAATTATTTTAAGTAAGGAAAGTGTTAGTTAATAGATCATGTGTTTGAAGTGATTTAGAAATAATACTAGAAGATTAAAAACAAAAGTGTGAAAGTGTGAAAACTTTCAAAGCTACCTTTTTAGCTTTACTTTATAGCTAACTTTCAAAGCTACCTTTTTAGCTTTACTTTATAGCTATAGCTAAAGTCCCCCCCCCCCCACTAGGGGTGAAAATAACCGTCCGCTAACCGCTAACCGTCCCTAACCGTTAACCGGATAACCGTTAAAACCGCCTAAAAACCGGTAACCGCCTTAAAAAGGCGGTTACCGGTTTTAAGAAAGCCGATTACCGGTTATAACCGGTAACCGGCTTTCTTATTATATATATATTTTTTAAAAAATTTTTATATATAAAACGGCGCCGTTTTGGTGTTTAACACCGAAACGGCGCCTTTTCAATTCAGTCTAATAGGCTGACTGGCTGAGTTGAACTTTCACGCGTTAAGCATTAAGCCATTAAGCAAAGTAGCAAACCCTAAGTCCCGAGTCTCCCGACTCCCTACTCTCACTGCGCCGTGCGCCGCCTCCCTACCTCAGCCCTCAATCTCTCCGAATCTCCCTTCTCGCAACACTCTGCCACTCGCCGACCTCTCTCCGCCACTCGCCGGCCTCTCTCTCTCTCCGCACAGAAGCTCCAACGCCACCATCGACCTCTATCCGCTACTCTCCGTCCTCTCTACAACTTTGCTAGTAAGCTTTATTTCTTCTTCTATCATTAGACTTTAATAGGCTGTGTTTTGGGTTTCTTTTATGATTATTTGTTTGATTTGTTTGATTTATTTTAGTCTCTGTTTTTTTTTTTTTTTTGATTTGTGATCAGGAATTTGCTTAATTAGATGTGGGTTGTTTTTAGCCTTCACTTGCCATAGCTCTCAGATCTGTGATTTTGCTTAATTAGATGTGGAAATTTAAGAAGAAGTAAATATGGAGTTGGGTATGGTTCGGGAGAGACCGAGAGATATACAATTCTGGCTAGCCTTGAACTGAAATTTGTTGAACTATTAATTTAATCACGATTAAATTAATCATTTTTTTAAAAAAAAAAAAAATTAAACTTTGAAAATAAATGGTAATTTACATGAGTCTAAAGTTTAATTTACTTCTTATTTCAGTTAAATATTTTATGTGTTGGACTTGCTTGTTTACCGAAGACAGTTTGAGGATAGATTTTTATTTTCATCTTTCATGTCAAATTACAGCTAGCTATTAAATCTATGATTAATTTTCACGTTGAAGATATACATTGTGAATGAATTGTAAAAGATATACTTCATGTAAAGAGCTTAATTTAGTTGTTTGAAGCACACCCAGCTACCGTTATCATCAGTACAATTAATTACCATATATAAAATCATGCCACGTTCACAATATTTTTTGATGGGTTCTTTTAAACCGAACTCACAAGACATGGCTTCTTTTATCTATGAGATGCTTGTTGCATGAAGAAATCATTTTGTAATTAGATCAATGAAGATTTATATTTTTTAGCTTTTTATTTGAGATGAGATTTACTTTTTTTTAGGTGTGATTGAGTGATTCATCTTTCCTTTGGTTATTAAATAAATTTTATTGTTTATCTAATAACAGATGACAGACACTTTGAGTGATGCAACCACCCCTATTATGGTAGATGACAATTCTGAAACACCTTCCACTGCAAATGTTGAAAGCCCCACACCTTCCCAACAGTCACAATGTAAAAAACCACCTGTGAATCAATCCATTGTGTGGAGTCACTTTAAAAAAGTGGAACCGATCGATAAGGAAAACCCTAAAGCTATGTGCAACTATTGCAATAGGTTAATAGGGTGTCATTATAAGAGGAATGGCACTTCAGCCATGATGCACCACCTTACCTATAATTGCCCAGACTCTCCACTTAAGAAATCAAAAGATTCAACACTACCCAAAAACCAAACAATGTTGCAAATGTCATTCAAGAAACCGGTAAAAGGTGGTAGTGGTAACCAAATTGGATTCATGAAGTATGATTCAAAACAATATAAGAAATTTGATTGTTCGGTATTTCATCAAAAGTGAGCTGCCTTTTAGGCATGTGGAGAGTGATGGGTTTAGGGAATTGATAAATGGAATTGAACCTAGGTTCAAAGTGCCATGTCGTATCACTTTACAAAAAGATTGTTTGAAACTG
This sequence comes from Alnus glutinosa, assembly GCF_958979055.1. Taxonomy (NCBI): domain Eukaryota; kingdom Viridiplantae; phylum Streptophyta; class Magnoliopsida; order Fagales; family Betulaceae; genus Alnus; species Alnus glutinosa. The sequence goes on along the minus strand of NC_084899.1, from coordinate 18,820,854 downwards.
TATGAAGAAGAAAAGCTTAGGTTGAGGACTTATTTGAGCGGTAAAAGGGTATGCATCACTACCGATACATGGACATCCCTGCAAAATATAAACTACATGTGTGTTACCGCTAGCTTCATAGACTCTGATTGGATGATTCATAAAAAAATTCTCAAGTTTAACCAAATTCCCAATCATAGGGGTGAAACTATTGGAAGAATGATAGAGAGTGCATTGACTCAGTGGGGGATTGATAGTGTGTTCACTATTACAATCGATAATGCCTCAGCCAATGATGTGGGGATTGAGTATATGAGAAAGAGGATGAAGAACAAGAGTCATACTGTTTTAGGAGGAGATTTTCTTCACATGCGTTGTGCCGCTCATATTTTAAACCTTGTTGTGCATGAAGGCTTGAAAGACTTAGGTGACTGTATTACTAATATAAGGAACGCGGTAAGATATGTGAGGTCTTCACCGGAGAGGATGTCAAAGTTTAAAGAGTGTATAGAGCGGGAAAAAATTAAATGTAAAAACATGGTGTGTTTAGATGTTCCAACTAGATGGAACTCTACATATTTGATGTTGACCACTGCTGAGAAGTACCAAAGAGCTTTTGACCTATTGGGGGAGGATGAGCATAATCATTTTGTTGTTCCTCAACCTATTGATTGGGAAAATGCTAGGGCATTTGCGACATTTTTGCAAACTTTTTATGAAGCTACATTGAAGTTCTCTGGTTCAACTCATGTCACCTCCAATTCATATTTTTTGCAACTTTGTATTATTCAAAATACTTTGAATGATGGTTGTCTCAGTGAAGATCAGGTCTTGAGTTCTGTGAGTTTTAGTATGAAACAAAAATATGAAAAGTATTGGGGGACTATGGATATGATCAATTTAATGTTGTATGTTGGTTTTGTTCTTGATCCATGCAACAAGATGAAGGCATTGGTGTTTTGGTTGAAAAAATGTAATGGGCCTATGTGGGCGGATCAAGTAGAGGCAAAAGTGAGAGACCTCCTGAATCGTTTAATTGAGCAATACAATAAGTTTCATGGGAGGGGAGTAGGGGAGTCATCTAACATTGTTGAAGATACAAGAAGAGTAGATGTCAATCCTATTTGTGGTGATGGAGATAAAGAGACACAATATAGGAATATGTTTTCCCAACACCTTGTCGCAGAGAATGACTTGGAATGTAGGTCGGATGTGGATCAATATTTGTTGGATGGGTGTGAAGCAAATATTATAGATTTTGACATCTTAAATTGGTGGAAGGTTAATACACCAAAATATCCTACTCTCGCAGCCATAGCTCGTGATGTATTGGCCATCCCTATTTCCACCGTTGCCTCTGAGTCTGCCTTTAGCAACGGAGGACGTGTATTGGATACCTTTAGGAGTTCATTGTCTCCGCTTACCATTGAGGCCTTGATTTGCACACAAGACTGGTTAAAGAACCACCCAATGATCTATGAGGAAGTGTTTCAGGACTTTATGGAAAGCTATGATGAACCTGGTAAATTTTTATGAATTAGTTATTTATAAATTCATTTCATTTACTTTTCATTATTTATTTATTTAACTCAAACTTTTTCTATTGTAGATGAGCCTAAGAATCAACATTCTCATTCAATGACGACTGACACATTTTATTCCTAGAGGAAGGTTATCATGTTTTGACTTGTCATTATATTTATATTACAATGCAATTGCTTAGTTTGTCAATTTTTTAAGTTTATAATATTTATTGTTGATATCTCCACAGGATTTTGCTAGAAGACCGAATAGGAGTCGTGTTGTTATTTCCACAAGATGGTTTTGTTCTTGAGTGTGGACTTATGGACTATGGATATGGTTTGATAATTGATGGGTGTGGGTGTGTGGACTTTTGGACTATTTGGATATGGTTTTTTTTTTTTTATGTTGTGAATCAAACAATGTTGTGAGTGTGGGTGAGTGGACTTGTAGACTATGGACTATGGATTATTTGCATATGGTTTGATTTTTTTATGTTGTGAATCAAACAATATTGTGAGTGTGGGTGAGTGGACTTGTAGACTATGGACTATGGACTATGGATTATTTGCATATGGTTTGATTTTTTGATGTTGTGAATCAAACAATATTGTGAGTGTGGGTGAGTGGACTTGTAGACTATGGACTATGGACTATGGATTATTTGCATATGGTTTTATTTTTTGATGTTGTGAATCAAACAATATTGTGAGTGTGGGTGAGTGGACTTGTAGACTATGGACTATGGATTATTTGAATATGGTTTGATTTTTTGATGTTGTGAATCAATTCATATTGTGAGTGTGGGTGTGTGGACTATGAACTATTTGAATATGGTTTGATTTTTTGATATTGTGAATGTAGGGGTCTAAGAGGTGTGTTGATAGTTGACTTGTGTTTTGAATATGGTGTGTCCACTTGTGTTTTGAATTTTTGATTTTATGTAAACGCATAATTACTTGCAAATTAATTTTATGTAAATGCATAATTGCTTGCAAATTTGTAATTTTGTATTTTAAACAATAGCCTAATTTAACAAATTGCATAATAGAAAACTAGTAAAAAAAAAAAGGTTCAAAACAAAACAGGTCCAATAGCTAAAAAAGAAAACAAAAGAACCAAAAAAAAAAAAAGAAAAGAAAAAGAAAAACCGGTTCCCGGTTACCGGTTGGCGGTTATAACCGCCAACCGGCGGTTAGCAATTTTTGCTAACCGTCCAGCCGGTTACGGTTGCCGGTTTTGTCCAAAAACCGGCAACCGTAACCGGCTTTTCAGCCCTACCCCCCCCCAAAAAAAAAAAAAAAAAAAAAAGACGAAAATTGTTCTACTAAAAGACAAAAAAAGAAAAAAAGGGAGAGAGTCTAAAGAGAGAAGAAGAGAGGTTATCACGTGGGTTTCTATTTAAAAATCAGCTCATGACTCTTGACTTTGTTTAAAAGGTAGCTCTCTACATTGAAGAGAATTGACATATTTTAAAATAATAATAATAATACTAATTTATAGATAGGAGACATTTCGTAGCATCCATAACTACAAGAAGCTCTATTATAACTCTACTTTCTCAAAGCTATCTTTTAGCCTTACTATGTAGCTTTTAAAGCTACATAAATTTTTACTTTATTTATAAAAATAAAAATGTTAACAGCAAAGCTTTAACAAAGAAGATTGCGTGTCTTCCATTTATTATGGAGAACCTCTATCAGTAGAAAAATTAAAGATAAAACATTTGCCTCTCTTCATTTAATTCATCTCCATGTTTTGTCTGTAAAATGCACCTACTTTGTCTATGTTTTGATAAATTCAAATTATGCATATCACCTACAGGCAATATGAGAAATAATAAAAGGTAGGTTGCATGAAATGTTTGGCAACCAAATGAACTAAAGAAGATCAAATGTAAAAAAAGCAAATCCAACACAATCATTCAATAGTTTCTAAGCCTTTGGCTATAAGAGTAACTGATGCCTAGCCTCTTCCTGTATTGGCTAGCTACCATTTGTTTGATTTCTGAGTCTTCTTTTTCAAGACACAAAACAAAAGTATTTCCGTTCTTTTCTTTCATCTATTGCACACACAAATAAAAAAAGTAAGAGAAATGAACGGAAAGGAGTAGTGATTCTTTCAGCAAGGGAGAGTATGTAGTAAATATACAAGGAATCATTTTAGGAGATTAGGCGAAAGCGGTAAGTATAAAACTTACGGACCCTACACTTGATGTTTTATTGCATAAATTGTACAATATTTTTAGTGTGATTATGAGCTTATATATTTTGGAATATGATTATGATAAATTATGTTGACATGATACATTTCATGTGTTTAAAGAAAATGAATGTTTAAAAGAAAATGAATTTCAAAGGAAAATGAGATATGATTATATGTCATATGCGAAAAGTTTGTAAAAGATCGGTACTCGGCAGTTAAGTGGAGTTATACACTTAACACCCCAATGCTAATAAAGAGGAAATAAAAATGACTAGCCAACCTAGTAGTTAAGTGGGGTTATACGCTTAACATCTCGAAGTTCTAAGAGGGATAAATTGGTAGCAACCCAGCAGTTAAGTGGGGGTATACACTTAGCAAACTCTAGCAGCCAGCTATGTGGGAGTATACACTTGAATTACGAGAAAGATGAAATGAAAAATGAATATCTAAATCTATGAAATGTGATAAATGAACTTGTTAATGCATTTATTATCTGAATCAAGCATTTGATATGATATTGTTTATGATTTTAATTATTGTTTTTCATTAACTTGCGATAAATTTTTTTAATACTCCATGGTATGAGATATGGGTTTAATATGTATTAAATGCAAAGAAAAACATTTGGAGTGTTTATTAAGTATGTATTAATAAAACTCTAAGCTTGATTTACAAAACGGTTAAAAAATTTTAGAAAATAAATACTTTTGTGAAAACCTTACAAAGATAACTGTTAAGTAAATTTTAGGCTTGGCAATTTTGACACGACCCGCGAATTCGACACGAACACGACACGAATATATAGAGTTTGGGTTTAGGCTATAACCCGTTTATGACCCATCAACCCGTTTATGACCCATCAACCCATTTATAACATATTTATGACGTGATAATTACACATTTTTTACCAAATTAGTTAAATGGGTTGACACGCCAACTAAATGGGTTGACACGACATCCCGAATTGCCAAGCCTAGTAAATTTAATATAGAGATTTTCAAAGGAAAAAGAATGGGCTCACATCACACATGTATGGTCATGATATTTTATACTTACTGAGTGGTGGACTTACACATTTTCCCTGTAAAATTGTGGTAAATTTACAGATACTGCTGAGAAGGACATAAGTGATGGCCCTTATGCTTGTCTGAGATTTTGTTCATAAGGCTTGCTGGAGGCCTCTCACCTTTTGAAGGACTGACTCATGTTGAGTATGTTGTTGTAATAATATTATGTTCTATTTATAATATGTTATTTCAGATAGAAGCTCTAGTATTATGTGATGAAGAGTGAGATGCGATCCTTTTAAAAAGAAGAAAAAAAAAAAAACATGTTTTCTTCTGCTGCCAGTGTATGTAAAGGTAATAACGCCATATGGAATTGTGATATTCCTGCTTTGCGACTTCTATAAAAAGTCGAGGTGTTACAGCTTGGTATCAAAGCAATTGGCTTTAAGGACCATGAGAATTAGATTCCTGCTAGGACTAGAGTCAAAGGGATAGTGCCAGAGCTGTAGCTCAACAAAACTCTGAGTAAATGAATAACACTTGCCATAATATTTTAAAAGATTAATATCTAGTGTAGAACATGCCACCAAGAGGACGCCCTTGTCGTAGAGTGGTTGACCCTGAGGAGCAAACTCCAGATATGTGTGGCAGGATGCCTCTACCACCACAACCTCCACCTCCACCTCCTCTTCCTCCTTATGATAGAGGGTATCTTGATGCCGCAAACTCACTGCGGAATGTGCACGACATCTAGCTGAAGCAATGGTGAGGATCTTGCAACCAGTGCAACGAGTTGAGCAGCTAGGTTTTACATTAAAGGATTTATACGCACATCACTACAATGCATTTGATGGTAGTCAAGGGTCCACGGTGGCAGAATCTTGGATTACTAATCTTCATATGCTATTTGCAGAGTTAGGCTGCATAGATGAGCAAAAAGTGAGGTATGCCTTCGTCTTGTCTATAGGTGAGGCATTATGGTGGTGGCAATCAAAGAAAGAATTGTTGACCCATGAATTTGGACGAGAGGTTGTGGTCACATGGACTCGGTTCAAACAAGAATACTATGGCCGTTTCTTAGGGCCGGCAATTTTGACACGGCACGAACACGACATGAAATTAGCCGGTTTAGGTCATAAACTGGTAGACCTATTTATGACCTGTTTAGATTTACTGATTTAGAATTTTAGATTATTAGGTAATTTAGATTGCCCTAACTTCTTCAGTTCTTCGGTTTTCTTTTCTTTCTCCTTCACACCGCCCCGCCCCGCCCCCTCTTCTTCTATTTTCTTCTTCTTCAGCGCCGCGCCGCCGCTGCCCCTTCTTCTTCTTCCTCCGGCTAGACCCGCTTGACGCAGTGACGCTCTCTCTCTTTGGTCTTCTTCAATGCTGCCCCTTCTTCTTCAATTCCCGATGAATGGCAGCGGGGGTGTGGGGGAGTTTAGACGGGGATTGGGGATGGGGAGCGCCAAGCGCACAATTCGGGCACGTTAGTGGTGCGAATCGGGACATTTTGGGGAGTGATCTAATGAGTTTGGACCTGAGAGCGAATCACGACAGTGGCGGTAGAGGCGGTGCTAATGGCGGTGGTGCAAGGAAGTGGCGTGATTTGGATGACGAGTCCGCTAAGGGCGTGCAATATGTGTTCTAAATTCATCAACTTTTCTTTATTAGCTTTCTTGGCTTGAATGAATTGAGAAATAGGTATCCGAGTGAAATAACTTGTAAATCATGTTTTAGTTCCTAATTTGATAGTCTGTAATCTGTGTGTATAATACCATATGGAGTTCAGACTCTTCAGAGAATGAAAAACCAAGTGTTCGTGGATGTTTACATTGTTTAGCTTAGATTATTAGGTTAGGGTCAAACGGGTCGTGTATGCGACCCGTTTAGCATAATGCTAAACGGGTTTCATGGGTTGTGTTGGGTGACCCGTGAAATTGTCGTGTTCGTGTCATGTTTATGTAGCATCTCTTGTAGAGAGAGGACTTCGGGAGGTTGTTGCTGCTTTTGAACAAAAAAAGAGATCGATGCCTCAGACATCCTATCCTGCAAAAAGGCCTGCAATGGGCAATGACTCGAGGCAAAAGCCAAGGAGGAACTTTCCCGTGTTCCAAGGAGGACAGAGGCCCAGATATCCTAAGTGCGGGAGGTCACACGCTAGAGAGTTTAGAATTGGAACTAGGACATGCTTTCGTTGTGGCCAAACATGCCACTTCATCAAAAATTGCCCAGTAGCAACCATGGGAGGAGATAGGCCGCATGGAGGCATCAATCAGTAGGGACAGAAACTACTTAACCAGGCACAAGTATATGCACTCACTCCAGGAGGGGCTGACACCAAAGCAGAAGAAGCTGAAGTGGTGACAGGTACCCTTTAACTTTTTGGTAGCCATGCTTGCGCACTCTTCAATTCGGGTGTTATTCATTCTTTTATTTCTACCACTTATGTTAAAATGTGTAGCATAAACACAAAACTCTTAAGGCAGAAAATATATGTGGCAACACCTGTAGGGAACACCATTATGTGTAAACATATAGTGGAAGACTGTCCCATCATTATTGAAGGAAGAACTTAGTTGTGTTCAATTTTAGTTGCGTTCAAAATACTTGGTTTTGATGTCATCTTGGAGATGAATTGGCTATTAAAACACTATGCGAGCATCGATTGCCGAGGAAAGGTGGTGACATTTAGATCACCTAAAGATGTGGAATTCAGATTCGGCAGTGCCTGAATGCGGGCTACTCCTACCACTTCTTTGAGTAGTTCAGGCGAAGAAATGTATAAGGGATGGTGGCTATGCTTTCTTGGCTTATATCGTCTAGAGGTTTAACGAAGAAGTGAAGCTGGAAAATATCAGGGTAGTGAAGGACTACCCTAATGTGTTTTTAGGACTCCCAAGGTTGCCTTCAAATCGGGTTAGTGCCTGGAGTCACATAAATACATAAGGCACCATATCGGATGGCCCTTGCATATCTTAAGGAGTTAAAGGAGCAACTCCAAGACCTATTGCACAAAGGGTTCATTTGCCCAAGTGTATCAACATGGGGTGCACCTATGCTGTTCATAAAGAAGAAAGATGGCACTATGCGGATATGCATAGATTACCGAGAGTTGAATCGAGTGACAGAACAAGTACCCTCTACCAAGGATCGATGACCTGTTCGATCAATTGAAGCGAGCGAGTGTCTTTTCGAAGATAGACCTCCGATCAGGATACCATCAGTTGAAGGTGCGAAGCGAAAATGTACAGAATTTAGCAATCAAGACTCATTATGGCCACTATGACTTTTTGGTCATGCCATTCAGTTTAGCCAACACACCATCAGTTTTCATGGATTTGATGAACCAAGTATTTCATGATTTCTTAGACAAGTTCGTAGTTGTGTTCATTGACGATATATTGATTTACTCAGCTAATCATCAAGACCATGCAAGCCACCTGAGATCAGTGTTGGAAATATTACGGGAGAAAAAGTTTTATGCCAAACTTTAGAAGTGTTAGTTTTGGCTAGAGAATGTGTCATTCCTTGCACATGTGGTGTCAAAGGATGAATTTCAGTTGGTCCAATCAAGATAGAAGCAGTGGTCAAATGAGAGATTTGTGATATTCAAAGCTTCTTAGGGTTAGTAGGTTACTATCGAAGATTCGTGGAAGGATTCTCCAAGCTCTCCAGTCCATTGACCGCTCGAACAAAAAATAATACTCGGTATGTCTAGACCGAGGAATGCGAAGAGAGTTTCTAAAAGCTAAAACGGAAATTGGTTACTACACCTGTCCTCACTCTGCCTTTAGATTTCGAAGGGCTCGTGATTTACATTGATGCTTCTAAAAAGGGTTTGGGATGTGTATTAATGCAACAAGGCAAGGTTGTGGCATATGCCTCATGCCAGTTGAAGGATTACGAGAAGAACTACCCCACTCACGACTTGGAGTTTACCGCAGTAATATATGCCTTAAAGATTTTGAGGCATTATCTCTATGGTTTCACAGACCAAAAAAGTTTGAAGTACTTTTTTCACCCAAAAGGAACTGAATATGAGGCAGAGGAGATGACTAGAACTCATATAGGACTACGATTGTGACATCCTATGCCATCCTGGTAAGGCCAACGTAGTCACTAATGCACTGAGTAGAAAGTCACAAGGCGAGGCGATGACAGTCATGCCCACCCAAGCACAACTCATTCAAGATTTTGAGAAGCTCAACATAGATGTGGTGCCAAACGAAGAGTCAACATTCATCGCAACTCTAGTGATCCAACCACTAATAAAGGACAGATTTAGAGAGGCACAAGAGAATGACCCAATGTTGGCAGAGCTTAAGGAAAAGGTTAAGCGAGGAGAAGCTCCCAACTTTCATATAACTGATGATGATATTCTAAGGCATAAAATCTTTCAGTTATGTGTGCCCAATGATGATGAGCTAAAGAGAGATATCCTAGAAGAAGCCCATCACATGTTTATGGTACAACCCAGTAGCACCAAGATGTATCAGGATGAAGAAAAAGTATTGGTGGAACAACATGAAGAGGGATGTTGCAAGGTACGTAGCACAATGCTCCATTTGTCAACAAGTGAAGGCTGAACATCAACGGCCAGTGATGTGTCACAAATATTGTGTATTTGGACCCCTCAATTTACATTAGTTAAACCTTTAGTTTTGTTATTTTCTAATGTCTTGTGTGAATTTTAGTGTTTTAGTGTTTATCAGGTCATCGGAAGAAAATAATGGTGTTTATGTGGAATTGCAAAGAAATGGGATTAAGGTCCAATGACATGTGACTTAGGGCAGCACCTTTCTCCCCATGCAATTCAGCCATCCAAAGCTGTGGAACAGCAGCTCACATGGGCAACATTGATCAACATATTTTATTTCCTACTGGACAGCACGCGTGAAGAACAACAAGGAGCTCCATTTGTGTCCCCCATGAAGGCTAGCACCGGATTTAGAAAGGAAGACCAGCAGAAATTCTAAAATAACTCTCAACCGACCCACATCTCCATGCACCATACAGCAACCATTCGGACAGCAGCTCCAAGGCTGCACCAACCGAACATCTTCCACCCACCTCTCCTTGCAAAGCTGCTGGACAGCAAAGCAGCATGGGCTGTGATGAGTGCCAAAAATGTTTTGCAGGTCTTTGAGAAATAATGTTGTTATTTTTTGTGGATTTGACGTAAAGATGCAAGGAAGGTGCAAATCAATTTGTGGGAACCAAATCAAGCACATGTCTCCATAATGGGCAGCAAGTGACAACAAAGATTGAAGAGAATCGTCCAAAAGTCCAATATTTCAACAAAGTGGAAAAGTCCAAAATTCCAATATTTCAAACAAAGTGGACCTTGAGTTATGCATGTCATTTTCTTCATAACTTTCGACTCGAAAGTCTGATTGCGTTGATTTTGGTGGCGTTGGAAAGCTCATGAAAAATTCAACAAATAAGTCTGAAATAGGTTTTTTCTATTTCGGACTTCTACTATGCCCAAATTGCCCCACAATAAAAGTGCGCAAATCTGTGCGAATTTGGAGTTTGTCTTTTCCTGCTTTGATTGGATTTTGTATGACTTTGGGGAAAACCTGCAGCACCTGTCCACCTACCAAGCAACATTGTCAACAACCAATACCTGGCAGCACTAGACTCATCTCTCCTTCCTCCCACCTTTCGGTTAGCAGTGCACATGCTGGACAGCAGCTCATCAACATCTTCCACTCAAAGGGACAGCACACACCTTGCACTCACCAACCGGGCAGCAGCTCCCAAGTTCTCCATAAAAGAAGAGCTGCTCTACGAAAAAAAAGGGGGAGAAGGGGGTAGCAAAAAATCCAAGCAAGCAGCAAGGAAGAAAGGAGGAAGGAATCCGGGGGAGAAGGGGGTAGCAAAAAATCCAAGCAAGCAGCAAGGAAGAAAGGAGGAAGGAATCCGGAGGAGAGGAGGGAAGTTCCAGCACCATTTTCTGGAAAAATATTCGGTGGACAGCAAAGGCATGGAAGGTTTTTCAACACCAAATTCTCAAAGGCTCTCCATGCATAGCTAAGCTCTTCCTAGGGTTTTGATAAACCCTATCCAAGTATCAATGGCTTAATTGTGTTTTATTTTGGGATATTTATTTTGGGCATTGATGATTGTATAACTATGAGAATTACATTTTCGTAATTGGTTTTAAAGTTAAATGCAATCATGATGAAATGTTTATCTAGAAAGCTTATCATTTTGATTGTGCTCAAATTATGTTTATTGTTCAAAAGATAATAAATGTAATGGTTATGCAATGATATTATTTTGAACATGCAACAAGAGATTTTGATAGTTCATGCTTAAGATAGACAAATGATGCTACACCCTAGCTTAGGTAGATGATTTGTACTAATCTTAGGATGTGCTACACTTAGTCATTGTTTGCATGTAACTAAGTTAATAAATTTGATACCTCATGCCTAGGATAGACGGATGATGCTACACCCTAGTTTAGGTAGATGATCCGTACTAATCTTAGGATGGGGTATGCTTATTTTTAACGATGGTATTTTCTTGTCACCTTGTTGGGCGCTTGACAACCGCACACGGGTAATATCATGCCTAGAAAGAATGTCCCATGTTAATGTGATGGTCATTGGTACAAGGATAGTGGTGAAATCAATTCCCTAGTTTCCCATATCATTTCATACAACTTTAATTTACTTTGTAGAATTTAATTTCTGTTAGTAGTTTACAACTTGAAAATCACAAAAACAACATTTTTCTAAAGGATAAATTATGACTGATTTTATTAAAGCTTGATGCATGCAACCAATACATTCCCTGTGGACCGACACCCTCAATATAGACATTATCCCTACAACGATTCGTTCTATTGCGAGTGGTATTATTATTGAAGTAAAAGAAAACCCACATCAGCCAGCAGGACTCCTTCAGCTACTTCACGTTCTAGAGTGGAAATGGGATGAAGTTGCTATGGACTTCGCGGTTGCTCTACCAAGGGCACCAAGTGGACAAGACACCATCTGGGTGGTGATCGACAGACTTACAAAAAGCGCTCACTTTATTCCTTTAAAGATCACAGATTCAATGCAGAAGTTGGCAGAACTCTACATCAAAGAGATAGTTAAATTGCATGGCATACCAGCTGTTATAGTCTCTGACCAAGACCCTTGATTGACATCAAAGTTCTGGAAGAGTTTGCATAAGGCAATGGGAACAAAGCTGAATTTATTACTGCCTACCACTCGCAGACTGATGGTTAATCAGAGAGGACCATCCAAATTCTAGAAGATATGTTGAGGATGTGCGTACTTGATTTCAAAGGTAGTTGGATTCAATACCTACCTTTGGCTGAGTTTACTTACAACAATAATTTCCAAGCAACTATTGGCATAGCATCGTATGAAGCATTGTACAGACGCAAATGTAGATCGCCCTTGTACTGGGATGAGGTAGGCGAGTGACAAATTTTGGGGCCAGATTTGGTGTAAGACACCAAAGAAAAGATTGCACTCATCCGATAGAGAATGTTAACTGCTTAAAGCCGACAAAAAAGCTACACAGACAAGCAGCACAGGGAGTTAGAATTTGAGGCTGGTGACCAAGTATTTGTTAAAGTCTCACCAATGAAGGGAGTAGTGCGATTTCGTAAGAAGGAAAAGTTGAATCCACGATTTATCGGGCCATTTGAAGTAACTGAGAGCATTAGCCCTGTGGCATATAGAGTTTCCTACCATCCAACTTGGTGGGAGTACACGATGTGTCCCACGTACGTATCCACCCTAAGAAAGTACGTGCACGATCCTTTACATGTGGTCAACTACAGACCATTACAAATCAAAGGAAACCTAACCAACGAAGAAGTGCCTGTTCAGAATTTGGATTGAAAGGAGCAAGAATTGCGTACAAAGAGAATCCCACTTTTCAAAATTCTATGGTGAAATCATGGGACTGAAAAGGCCTCATGGGAGTTGCAGCTGGACATGAGAACTAAATATCCGCATCTGTTTGAGGATTGAGGTGACATTCCATTCTATTAGATTATTTGAGGTTAAGTTATGCTTAAATTTCAATGATGAACTTTTTATAAGAGGGGAATGATGTAACGCTCAGCAAAAAATAATTGTAAATATAAAAATAATTAATGAAAATGTAATAATAAAATTTTAGTATTTATTTCGGATAATATTCGGATTAATAATTTTAATTAAGGAAAGTGTTAATTATTTAATTTAAGGTTAGTGGCTAGTAGTTAGAACTAGTAATAGATAATATTTTGAAGTGATTTAGAAAATAATACTAGAAGTTTTGTTTTTAAAAAAAAAAAAGTGTGAAAGTGTGAAAACTTTCAAAGCTACCTTTTTAGCTTTACTTTATTGCTAGAGCTAAAGTCCACAAAAAAGGGGAAACTGTTCTACTAAAAAATAAAAAACAAAAAAGCTTTTTTGCTTTGGTCAGACTTAATTAGTGTCTTTGAAGAAGAAGAAGAAGAAGAAGAAGAAGAAGAAGAAGAAAAAGAAGAAGAAGAAGAAGAAGACAAGTTATCACATGGGTTCCTATTGAAAAAGGAGGTCCTGACTTTGTTTAAAAGGTAGCTCTCTCCATTGAAAATAAGTGACATATTTTGAACTAATAATAATAATAATTTATAGGTGGGAGACTTTCGTAGCATTCATAACTACAAGAAGCTTTATTATAACTCTACTTTGAAAGCTATCTTTTAGTCTTACCATGTAGCTTTCAAAGCTACATAAATTTTTACTTTATGTATACAAATAAAACAAAGCTTTAACAAAGAAGATAACGTGTCTTGTATTTATTATGGAGAAACTCTATCAGTAGAAAAATGAAAGATAAAGCATGCACCTCTCTTCATTTAATTCATCTCTATGTTTTGTCTGTAAAATGCACCTTCCTTGTCTATGTTTTGATAAATTCAAATTATGAATGTCACATACAGGCAAGATGATAAATAAAAGGTAGGTTGGATTAAACATAATATAATGAGAGTTCTATCTCATGCACGTAAAAAATCTAAAAACAACTTAGGTATGACAATCTATCATTAAAACTCTAATTATCAATTTTTGGTCACTGTCGAACATTTGGTATCAAGGTTGAGCGTTCGATTAGCAAGGCTCGAATGTTCAATCAAATACAGCGAACATTTGAGCGGTACCAGAATGCATGAAAAACTCAAAGCTCATACCCAAACCATTTTTTATCCTAACGAAAGCTTACAATAGCTTTATAAAAACATGTTAAATCAATCATATCAACGTGAGAGTTTATTAAAATAAAAAAAAATAATAATAAAAAAAAAGAGTAAATTCCCAACTTTTTTAGAAAACCATCCCCTTTCAAAGAGATAAATTATTAACTCTTTACGGCATATTTAAGACTTATAAAAAGCATGGTAAATCAAATGAATAGAACTCCAACAATATGAAAAACAAGTTTAAGGATCAAAGTTTACCTCAATGAACACTATAAAAAACTTGTTTTTTAGTCACATGCAGTTAGCCACGTATATGAGGGTCATCCACGTGGCTAACTGCTAGCCACGTGCAGTTAGTTACGTGTGTTCCGCGTGATGAATCCGGTTGTTACTAAATGTACATTTAGTAACGTGTCCTTTTATACATGTGGCTACTTAGCTACATCACTTTTAGCCACGTGCCACCCTCAAGTGGCTAAATGTATTTTCATTTTTATTTTTAGTTTAAAAAAAATGAAAAATTATATATTTTTAGCGACATATTCTTAACCCACGTCGCCAAAATCAATATTTTTTAAAAAATAAAATAAAATAAGAAGAAGAAAAGAACAGATATCGATCTGTTCTTTTCTTTTCTTTTTCTTTTTTTTTTTTCTTCTTTTTTGTTTTTTTTGTTTTTTTCCTTCCTAATATTGTATACGATATACGTATACGTACGTATATCTCACTAGATCCGGGAGAAAGGGCCGGTGTACCCGGCGAGATCCGCGCCGGATCTTCGTCCAACTCGTCGTCGAGATCCGGCGAGAACACCCACGCCACCGATCGAAGAAAATACCCACTCCAAAAATACCCATTTGGCCGAGAACGAGCAAAAGACAACAACTAATCCGGCGACTAACAAAAATGACCAAAAAAAAAGTAACAAACAGACCAAAAATCACCATCAAAAGGACCCAAAAACCACTGGCCTCTTCTCCATCACCGAAGACGAAAACGAGCTTCTCCAGGTGTTGGCGATCGAGTCGTGCGCCCGGGTGGGGGTGAGTTGTTGTCTGTTGAGAAAAAAATACAAAGTGAGAAATTTTTTTGATGAAAAAAGGGGAGAGACGAGAGAGATTTCTAAAAAAAATAAAAAGAAGAAGAAGAAACTGAGGAGATCGAGACGAGAGAGAGAGAGAGAGAGAGAGAGAGAGAGAGAGAGAGAGAGAGAGAGAGAGAGATTTCTAAAAGAAATAAAGAAAAATTATTAAGAAGCCAAGCAACCTCGCCTGGCTTTTAAAAAGAAACGAAAAAGAATAATTAAAAAATTGAAATCAAAGATAAACTTAAAACAAATGAGAGGCGCGACCCTTCCCCCCAAAACATGAAAATGACAACATGGTCATAAAGCATGTTGCTAAAATTTGAAAGTTTAAAAATATTTTAATTCCTGAAAAAAAATAATAATAATAAAAAAAGAATATTTTAGCCACGTGGTTTTATGTGCCACATGGCCAATTGGCGACGTGGCCAATAAATCACGTGGCAAAAATTTCAAACCTCAAAGAAATTCAGAAAAATTTCAATTTCTGGGGGGGGGGGGGGGGGGGGGGGGGAAATGAATATTTTAGCCACGTGTCTTATTATACACGTGATTAATTGGCGACGTGGCAATTATACACGTGGCCAATTGGCAACATGGCCTATAAAATACATGACTAAAATTTTAAATCTTCAAAAAAAAAATTAAAAAAATTTTAATTCTTAAAAAAAATTGAAAAAATATGAATATTTTAGCCATGTGGCTTAATTGGCACGTGGCTAATTGGCGATGTTGCAATAAGCCACGTGGCCAATTGGCAACGTGACCAATAAAACACATGACTAAAATTTTAAATCTTTAAAAAAAATTTTGAACCACGCATAATTAATACACGTGACCACATGGCCACATGGAATAATTACGCGCGGCCATATGGCTACGAGTACAAATTACACGTGGCCAAATACTTACCTTGGCTTTTCTCCTACATATAGCAACGTGTTTCGGAAGATACGTTGCTATATGGCCACGTGGATACAGTAACTACTACTGTAGCCACATGGCGAATCCCCTGTTTTTTTGTAGTGGAAGATAGAACAACAACAATGCCACCTCATTTTCACTCTAGGATCTCTCTCTCTCTCTCTCTCTCTCTCTCTCTCTCTCTCTCACAAGAAATGGGGTGGATTGGATGCATGAGAGAATAGTGAAGCCTGAAGGACGTGGGGTCGATTTTATAGGCAGCCTGAAGGACGCGGGGTTGCTTTTATAGGCGTGGGTTGAAGCTAGTGGATGGGATTCTCTCCATTTAATTATAAATTAGGGGTATACTCCCCATTTCAACTATACCCCTAATTTATAATTAAATGGATCCTCTCCATTTCATTTGAAATGGAGAGGATCCAAATTCAAAGTGGATAAGGCTAAATTATGTGGATAGTAGTTTAAAATTTATTTTCAGGCATGGTCGAACGTTCGGTATACTGTTAGTCCAATGGTCTTAGGGTTTTTTCTTTTTCTTTTTTTTTTGAACAATCAGGGATCTACTTCAAACGTTTTAGAGATGCTTCGAATGTTTGGTTAAAGGTAAAATATTTATTTTTTAATTAGTTGGATAATTTATCGATCGAATATATTTGGATTTATAACGGTTAATTACTTGTTATTTTGTTATTTTAGGTTATTACAGCGCTATTACTACTTCTTTATTACAAAGAACTTGCAATGAAAATTACTACATATTGTGTTTTCGAACTAACTAACTGAGCTATGACATGGCATAAAATGATCAACAATTCAACATAACACTAAACATAAACACATGGATAGTCATTTATAACTATTTACATCTCATGTTCATAATATGCAGCTTACATAAGTAGTTGTGTCCACAAATTCTCAAAAACTATATCCATATACAAAAGGGAGTACGTGTGCCATCCGACCCAAACCTAATCATGCTCTAAGTAATATCCTTAATTGAGCTCCTAAATACAATCACCATAAAATTAATATTTTACAAGTAGAAATATAAATTCGCAGCTCAGCAAGTAAAAACCCATCAAGCTCATGCGTGATCTCAGCCCTCTTTTATTCTGATGAGAGAGAGAGAGAGAGAGAGTTTTTTTAAGGCAAATTAAAAACTTGACCTGGTGTCGCACATTAACTCCCGTGCGACCTAGGGTTGACGTGCCTCTCTTAGGCATTTGGACACTATTGTGATTGCAGGACGTACCAAAACTAATTGGGAAGACACGTGCCCGAATGATCGTGACTATTTTCATGCCATAGGTGGAACATGCCATTACAATGCTGACGCCATGTATGGAATCTCAAGTGGTAGCTTACACTCGTGTGGTTGTGTATGCTATTGGGTAACTAATAACTTTTCACATGGTACCACTTATTGATTTTGTGTCGTAGGGTCAAACATACTTATCGACAATAAACACGTATTTTCCTTTAATTGTTCTCTTTAATTTATTAAATATTACTAAAACTAGCTTAACACGTGTTTTTTATCTCTTTGTTCTTACTATAGAATTCTTCTTTATAAATTAAAAATTTGTTCTCAAAATAAATGTTTCTAACTTATCATGAAAATGAATAAATGTTTCAAGTCATGCAATAGCTATTTAAAAAAATGGGCTCATATCACAATAAATTAGCATTTTTCATGATTTTTCTACTATACAAACACTAATTATATATTACTTTCATGGAAAATAATTCTATTACTTTAAATGGAGTTTACTCACGGCACTTGCTCAACCCTCGTTAAAACCTTCAAAAACGCATGCCGCGTCGTTGTTTGAAATTTATTACATTATTTGTTAAACTTTAATCAATCAAACCCTAAACGGCCTCTACTTCATATCTAAACCTCAATGAATCATCTTATTAAACCTATAACACTCTTAGTTGGGGGTTTACTCATAAAACCCTAAACCTTAGTTTACAGTGACTACTCTTAACCCCTCCTCGTTGTATACTCTTTCTCTTTTACAAATTTTTTTTCCTTTGACAAGTTTGATTGAATGAGCCGTGATCGATCGAGGGTTCGATTGAACCATTCTGTAACACATTCGATCAAAGAAACCCCAATTTTGATCGATCTAAACACTCTCAAAATATCTTCCCACGCCCAAAATCTTCAACCAAAATTAAATAACTTAATAAAATACGTAGAAGCCAAAAATCACATAATATAAATACGTGGCATGGTAAATCAGTGGTGCAGAAAGAGGCTTTGTTGGGGAGTAGGGTATAAAAGTAAATCAAACACGAAATTCTAATTCAAACTCAAACCGCCTACAATAGCTGTCGCAAGACTCCAACGGCTATAATCAAGAAAACCCTACGAAAGTTCCTCGATCGAACGACTATATAAGGAAACCCCACGAAACTGGTTCGTCCCCTCCACGTTGTTTGAGAGAATTTTGCGCACCCCGTTTCTATTCTTCAAGAAAATCCCAGAAATTGATAATCAAGAAAAAAGCCCAACTTTTACTGGTTCAATCTTTGTGTTCTCGAGAATTGTGAAGCGCACTCGATCCGTTCCAAGCACCCATCGAGCCTTTCATGGCCGACTACAACAGCCGCGCGGCGGCCCTCGTCACGGGGCGATTCCTCAACGCGCTCTCCTCGCCTTTCACGGCCAACCGCAAGGCCCGGTCCCCTGCCCCCAAAACTCCGTCCAAGAACCTCGCCGTGGGTCTTGTCAAGATCCTAAGAAAAGGCCGCAAGGGGCCGAGCGAAACGGAGTCGGACCACCGCGCCGCCAATAGTCAGAACCGTGAAGAACCGAATCTGGGCTCGATGGAGCAAACGGATCCAGATCCAGGCCCGGACCCAACCCGGATCAGATGGTGGACTGCACCGAACCGAGTCGATATGGACCCATCTCTGATCCGACGGTGGAATGCGCCAAACCCAGTCTCTACCAGATCGGCCGCGGAGGAAAGTGGGTTTTGGGAATCTTCGGGGTCAGGAAACTCTGCGACGTACACTGTGCTTCTAATCTTGGTGATTGTTTCCGTCCTTGTTGGTATATATTGGCGTTTTTCTAATGGGTCGGGTGCGAAATCCCTTGCAGAGCCACACACGGGGACGGGTTGGGCAGTCCGTGCAATCCCGGTGGTCCTAACGCTAATCTTGCATTGGTTGTCGTCATCGGAAATCTCCAAAATGAAGTCTGAGATCTTGGTTCAAGTGTTTGAAGAAGTGAGCGCTCCTCTTTCAAGAAAGGGTCGTTGACGTCCTGGGCACTTGCCGCGTTGGTCGTGCTGGTTTTTTAATGGCGCAATACCATTCGGGCTGGTTTTTCTAGTCTTCTACTTTATTTTCTTTCAATTTTGACCACTAGTCAGAAAATCGGATTTTTGTTAATTCTTTTGTGTATTCTGTCTTGAAGTAATTTTCTAACGGCTTCCATGTAAATTTCTAGTTCATTAGGTTCAATTTTTTATACATTTGTTTTGATATATACAAGAAATTCATGGTCTTAACGTGGACATGGAGAAAGTGGACGAATTTGTAAACATTTTTTCTGAGTATTTCTATTTTTGTCAAAATATTTCATTCTTTCAGTATGATGTACATTCAGCATGTTTGAAGAACCGCATTGTGTGCAATGGTAAAAGTGTATGTCAATATTGACGTTAGTGCAGAGTGGGTGTTTGATGAAATGCCTGAATGGTATATCGTGCAATAGAAGAAGATATTTAGGGTGTTTTCAGTAGGTTGGGGTTATGAGGAGGAGAGATCTTTACGAAGAGATGAATTTGAGATCTAGGTTTGAGTGGGATTTGGTTAGTGTTAGTGTGTTGCAGGTTGTGCTAGGCTTGAAGATGCTTGCGGCCATGGTAATTCATATTCATTGTTATGTTATGAAGGTTGGCCTGCACCTTCAAATGACTATTAATGGTCGTGACTCGTGTCGTGGTCGAAACTTACAGACCTTGTTTCTCGGGTTTTAGTCATGGGTACTTTTGCTGTCAACGTAACTTTCAAGGGCCACTACCCAGTTATGCTCTGTGAAGCTGCCTTACTTTCTAGATTCTTTAAGACAACGTGAAAAAGTAAGGGATTTTTATTTGGTTCCTTTTTCTGGTCTAATATAATACACAAGTGACAACTTAAATTTCATCTTAGGAAGTAGTTAGATCAGAATCTTGTGAAGAATTCTGCTTTTTGCAGTATTTATCTTTTGACTAAAGATGAGAAAATAAGGAAAATTATAGGATGGAAGAAACTGATCTCCTTTCTTCTGTAGACACTCACTTTTCATGCTTACCCATGCTTTAACAGGTTCAACAAGAAGACATGAATCCTTCTATAAAATCCCAATTTGTTGTGATGAATGATGCGAGGGCCCTGTGCTTTTTTATTTGATCTTGATTTCAATTAATAAAGGTGTGCATGATGAAACCTATTCTCATCAAAAAAATTCACAGATTGAAACTTAATTCCGGTATTTGTCCCTTATTGGTGTTTTCTGCTGAGAACTCTTTCACTACACATAACTGATCAGAAAAACAAGCATTTTTTGTCTGCCCCTTAAAAGCAGAATTCGCCAACTCAGGCCTTGTGTAAAAACTTACATATATATATATATATAGTAGGAGTGGCCTTTTTGTGCAGCAAAATGCCCTGTTTTAACCTCTCTTGGATCTGCTGTTGCTGCTGTACTGGGTGCTCCCTTCATTTAGAAATGCCACGCTGCTATTAGGTTTGGTTTAAGCCCACCCGTCAACATGTCTTGGAAGACGCTTAGTGCCAAATTCCACTTTCCCTCCTTCGTGCATGCACTAATTATAGCCTGCATTGTATCATTCCCCGGTTCAAATCCATTTCGAACCATCTCGCTCTAAGCATCAAGAGCCAGCTCATTTTGACCGCTATGAATAAAATTGCTAACTAAGAGACAATAAGTAACTCGTGTTGCGCAGCAGCCATTTGCCTTCATCATACTTTTCCATATTCTTATGTACCTTTCTTGGATTTGTGTATATTTTGGAATTTTTTTAATGGATATGAGGTTGAAATGATAGAATTAGAGATTGAAGATGAGGAAATAAGAACAAGATAATGGGCTATTGGAGATGCCCAAATCTCCAAGCTGATTTGAGAACAGCAATTCTCCTAACCAACTTGGTTTCCTTTTATAGACTCTAAAAGTATATTCTAAAAGCAATATCCTAACCAATTCTCCTTAGTTAATTTTCCTATTTACCCCTATATAATATTCCTTACCAATTTTCCTATTAACCCCTACATTATACCCTAACACATATCCTCTCCGTTTCAACCCAATTGTTAACTTCACCACAAGCTGTAATCATTGTGTTATAGACGATTGCATCAAAATCCTTCTTCACCTCACAAGCTCTAGTCATTGTGCTATAAGATAGTGTCTTCAAAGTCCTCGGCGTGGCCACCCCTAGTGGCCGCGAGCCACCTCAAAGGTGGCGCTGGCCACCTCTGTAAGCCACCCCCTCGAGTGGCAGCACCCCCAAACTCCCTCTTTCTTTCTTTTTTTTTAAAAAAATAAAATTTTAATTAAAAAATAAAATAATATTTTAAAATGAGATAGCAAAAATGCTAATGTGACACTAATGGAGCTTAGAAATATGGACGGAATACTCACGGAAGGACCTGTTTCAAATTCATGAAAAATTAAAGGATTCAATGTTGAAAAAGAAAAAAAGAAGAAAAAAGAAAAGAAAAGAGGAAAGTGAGGGGCTTTTCAAGATTTTCGAGAAAAACCAGAGATTTATTTTATGTTTACCCAATAATTTTATACTCTTTAACAAAGGGTTCAATCTCTGGGAACAAGAAAGTCATGTTGCAGTCATTAGCATATATCCTAGGTTGGCATAAATATGGGTTTTGGTCAATCTTCTACGTACGTGTATTTTCGAAGCCTTGGCCATTGTAACGGCTAGTTTTTATATGTTTGGCTAATTTCGATGTCAAAATAGTTTATGTAATTTACTATATTTAGAGGACTTTTAAGCACAAATTTTGTAAGGATTTAAAGTCTATAATTATATGTGCTAAGAGAGAATTTTTGTTCTTAGAGTTCTTTCTTTATAAACCCTTCAACTATTCATTAACAATTGAAGCCTATCGGGGTTCAGGTGAAGGAGATCAAGTAGAAGAATTTTTCAGAGGTTCTAGGGGCTAATGCAGTAGAAGTCAAGTGGATCAGTTGTCTTATATAAGAGAGTGTCAACCAAGGACGGAGCCAGACATTTTAATGGGAGGGGACCAAATAATTTTTTTTTTTTTTTTTTTTAAGTAGGGATTAGAGTGTATATATATATATAAAGCCAAATTTTAAGTAAATTAAACCTAACCAGACTTACAAACTATAATAACCAATATTCTTAATATTTAATAACCATAATATCCAAATTATAATACCACTTATATTAGAAATTGAGCTTAGAAAATTAACCCCAAAAGTGCGACTTGTGTTTAGTGGTTTTGCGCCGCTTCTGTGTTGCGAATTAATTGTTGTTATGCACGTGTCATAAAAATTAGATTAAATCAACAATTTCCAAATCAAATATGATAAATTGACAATGATTCCACTTTCACAGTTATTTTAAAAAAAGTTAAAACTTTTTCAAATTTCAAATACCACTTTAAACATTATTATCAACAATACAAACTACCATCACACACAATCACTCCCCTCGTTCACTCTCACTATTCTCAGCTTTGACTTCTCACTTCTCAAGATTAACGAGTTAGTGTCTTAGTGATTATTATTAAATCATTTAAATTCCTCTTTTCTTCCCATTATTTCACCTCTTTTATCTTGTATAGTTGTCTCTAGATTCTTCCACTGAGTTCCACATGACAACAGCCTTCTTTAGTTCTTTACGCCATTAGCCCATTATCTTCTCAATTCTCATCTTCTTTTCTTCTTTCTCTTCCCTTGTTTTTTAATCAATCGGCAATCCCACTCCCAAACCCAAACGGCCAAACCACTTTCAAGCAAAACAATGAAACAAGCTCGTTTTACCGAATGAATGTGTGGATTCAATCGGCAATCCCACTCCCAAACCCAAAAGAAAGGTTCGTTTGTGGAAATTAAGAAAATTGCACTCTATAGAAGCTAAAGAGTACTATTATAGTTTTTTCTCTCATGCAATTTAATTGATCAAGTCATTGCACTAATCCATGTTTATTTATTTTGATGCTTTTCCAAGTCTATCCTAGCACATTACTGGTTTGGGCTTTGCTTTTGAAATCTGGTTCCATTCCAAGATGCAGAGCTTGAAATCCGTAGTCCAGAGCCTTCCATTCTCGATCTGTATCATAATTTTTTTTCAACCTATAATTTTATTTTATTTTTTTTAAGAAATTGAGGGGGGGCCATGGCACCTGCCGCCCCCCTCCTTCGTCACTGGTGTCAACTTCAAAGGTTTTATAAGTGTGAACTATCTGCAAGGGGGAACGTTTCATTCATGCTCTCATGGTTTCTGATTTTTTATTGTTTTTAATT
Source organism: Alnus glutinosa (assembly GCF_958979055.1). Classification (NCBI taxonomy): domain Eukaryota; kingdom Viridiplantae; phylum Streptophyta; class Magnoliopsida; order Fagales; family Betulaceae; genus Alnus; species Alnus glutinosa. The sequence continues at coordinate 18,797,398 of NC_084899.1, read as the reverse complement.
AACCATTCTTTCTTGATAGCAAAAGAATTTGAAAAGATTCCTAGAGATGGAAAATATGGATACATGAGGGGAAAATTCTGTTCATTTCGATTTCCCTGATGTTTAATTATACTGCAGACGTTATTAATTACAAATAAACATGTGGGACTGTTGGCTGACTTTTTACTTTCTATTCTGGATTATGTAATTACGTCTTTGATCAAATTAAGCCTTCGACTTATCAACTCTCTTTTGCTAGTCATCAGAAAATTTGAATTACTTTTCGATCAATTGCAAACATAGTCTCGCAGTTATCTGATCGAAGCTATGGTTAGCAACCTAGCATGATATTGTTTGAACAGTAATGTGTTTTTTAATAGTAGAGAAATTCCTTTTTGCTTGAACACAACGAGATCTAGAGAGAGAGAGAGAGATTTTTGCTGAATACCAAGGCTAAAAACATGTGCTAACTCAAATACTAGCTACCATACTTCCTAAAAATGAAAACAATCTAAAATGATGGCTTCTTTCTGATTAAAACTTCACTAAAACAACAAATATTGAAAGTAAATGTTCTAGTATAATAGGCTCACTTTTCTAAACTTGCATGCAGACCGCAATTAATTGATAAAGTAAATGTTTAAGTGATTTCTATTTTGAACTTTTCTGCTTAATTATATTAGTTTTCTTCATATTCCTGGTGCCACACGTTAACTTCCGTGCAACCTAGGGTTGACACGCCACTCTTAGGCATCTGGACACTCCTGTAGTTGCAGGACGTACCAAAAATAATTGGGGAGATGCCTATATAATCTTAATTATGTTGACGTCATAGGTGGCACATACCATGACTATGCTGACGCCATGTGTGGTGCACCAAAGGATGGAATCCCATGCAAGTGGTAGCTCACACTCTCGTGCGGTGTGGTTGTGTATGATATTGGGTAACTAATAACTTTTCACACAGTACATACATACCGATAATAAACACGTGTTTCTTTAATTGTTCTCTTTACTAAATATTACTAAAACTTAACACGTGTTTTTGATCTCTTTGTTCTTACAATAGAATTCTTCTTTATAACTTTAACTTAAAAATTTGTTCTCAAAATAAATGTTTCTAACTTTTCATGAAAATGAATAAATGTTTCAAGTCATGCAATAGCTATTTAAAAAATGGGCTCATATCACAATAAATTAACATTTCATGATTTTTCTACTATACAAATACCAATACATAACTTTCATGAAAAATGATTTTACTTCTTTAAAGAGAGTTTTACTTACAACGCTTGCTCAACCCTCATTAAAACGCATCAAGATTCTCTTCAATTGATTTTCGATCGGAGAGGAGCCGGTCCTTTACACACAAGGACATTTTTGTAATTTCACACCATGTACAATTACAAAAAAGTCCATGTGTATAAAAGACCGACTCCTCTTCAAGTCCTCTCAACTAGAGAGGATTCTGGTCCCATTAAAACTTTCAAAAACGCACGCCGCATCGTTGTACGATAATTATTGCATTACTTTTTAAGGTTTAATCCATCAAACCCAAAACGACTTCTACTTCATATCTAAACCTTTTTTACGAATCTTCTTATTAAACATGTCACACTCCTAGCTGGGGGTTCACTCGTAAAACCCTAAACCCTAGTTTTCACTAACTACTCTTAATGCCTACTCTTTGGACACTCTTTCTCCCTTTCAAGTTTTTTCTCTTAACAAGTTCTATTGAATGAGTCGTGCTCAGGGATTCGATTGAGGCATTTAGTGATACATTCGATCGAGGAAACCCTAGTTTTAATCGATCAAAACACACTCGCAATATCTTCCCATGCCCAAAATCTTTAACCACAATTAAATTATTCAATAAATTACGTAGAAGCCAAGAATCACGTACTATAAATACGTGAGTAGGGTATAAAAGTAAATCAAACACGAAATTCTAATTCAAACTCAAACCGCCTATAATAGCTGTCGCAAGGCTCCAACGGCTATAATCAAGAAAACCCTACGAAAGTTCCTCGATCGAACGGCTATATAAGGAAACCCCACGAAACTGGTTCGTCCCCTCCACGTTCTTTGAGAGAATTAAAGCGCACCCCGTTTCTACTCTTCAAGAAAATCCCAGAAATTGATAATCAAAAAAAGCCCAACTTACTGGTTCAATCTTTGTGTTCTCGAGAATTGTGAAGCGCACTCTGTTCCAAGCACCCATCGAGCCTCTCATGGCCGACTACAACAGCCGCGCGGCGGCCCTCGTCACGGGGCGATTCCTCAACGCGCTCTCCTCGCCTTTCACGGCCAACCGCAAGGCCCGGTCCCCTGCCCCCAAAACTCCGTCCAAGAACCTCGCCGTGGGTCTTGTCAAGATCCTAAGAAAAGGCCGCAAGGGGCCGAGCGAAACGGAGTCGGACCACTGCGCCCCCAATAGGCAGAACCGTGAAGAACCGAATCTGGGCTCGATGGAGCAAACGGATCCAGATCCAGGCCCGGACCCAACCCAGATCAGATGGTGGACTGCACCGAACCGAGTCGATATGGACCCATCTCTGATCCCACGGTGGAATGCGCCGGACCGAGTCTCTACCAGATCGGCCGAGCGGGAAAGTGGGTTTTGGGAATCTTCGGGGTCAGGAAACTCTGCGACGTACACTGTGCTTCTAATCTTGGTGATTGTTTCCGTCCTTGTTGGTATATATTGGCGTTTTTCTAATGGGTCGGGTGCGAAATCCCTTGCAGAGCCACACACGGGGACGGGTTGGGCAGTCCGGGCAATCCCGGTGGTCCTAACGCTAATCTTGCATTGGTTGTCGTCATCGGAAATCTCCAAAATGAAGTCTGAGATCTTGGTTCAAGTGTTTGAAGAAGTGAGCGCTCCTCTTTCAAGAAAGGGTCGTTGACGTCCTGGGCTCTTGCCGCGTTGGTCGTGCTGGTTTTTTAATGGCGCAATACCAATCGGGCTGGTTTTTCTAGTCTTCTACTTTATTTTCTTTCAATTTTGACCACTAGTCAGAAAATCGGATTTTTGTTAATTCTTTTGTGTATTCTGTCTTGAGGTAATTTTCTAACGGCTTCCATGTAAATTTCTAGTTCATTAGGTTCAATTTTTTTTATACATTTGTTTTGACATATACAAGAAATTCATGGTCTTAATGTGGGCATGGAGAAAGTGGACGAATTAGTAAACATTTTTTCTGAGTATTTCTATTTTTATCAAAATATTTCATTCTTTCAGTATGATGTACATTCAGCATGTTTGAAGAACTGTTGTGTGCTTTGTTTAGTATATTCTTGTCCGCATTGTGTGCAATGGTAAAAGTGTATGTCAATATTGACGTTAGTGCAGACTGGGTGTTTGATGAAATGCCTGAATGGTATATCGTGCAATAGAAGAAGATATTTAGGGTGTTTTCAGTAGGTTGGAGTTATGAGGAGGAGAGATCTTTACGAAGAGATGAATTTGAGATCTAGGTTTGGGTGGAATTTGGTTAGTGTTAGTGTGTTGCAGGTTGTGCTAGGCTTGAAGATGCATGCGGCCATGGTAATTCATATTCATTGTTATGTTATGAAGGTTGGCCTGCACCTTCAAATGACTATTAATGGTCGTGACTCGTGTCGTGGTCGAAACTTACAGACCTTGTTTCTCGGGTTTTAGTCATGGGTACTTTTGCTGTCAACGTAACTTTCAAGGGCCACTATCCAGTTATGCTCTGTGAAGCTGCCTTACTTTCTAGATTCTTTAAGACAACGTGAAAAAGTAAGGGATTTTTATTTGGTTCCTTTTTCTGGTCTAATATAATACACAAGTGACAACTTAAATTTCATCTTAGGAAGTAGTTAGATCAGAATCTTGTGAAAAATTCTGCTTTTTGCAGTATTTATCTTTTCACTAAAGACGAAAATAAGGAAAATTACAGGATGGAAGAAACTGATCTCCTTTCTTCTATAGACACTCACTTTTAATGCCTACCCATGCTTTAACAGGTTCAACAAGAAGACATGAATCCTTCTATAAAATCCCAATTTGTTGTGATGAATGATGCGAGGGCCTGTGCTTTTTTATTTGATCTTGATTTCAATTAATAAAGGTGTGCATGATGAAACCTATTCTCATCAAAAAAATTCACAGATTGAAACTTAATTCCGGTATTTGTCCCTTATTGGTGTTTTCTGCTGAGAACTCTTTCACTACACATAACTGATCAGAAAAACAAGCATTTTTTGTCTGCCCCTTAAAAGCAGAATTCGCCAACTCAGGCCTTGTGTAAAAACTTACATATATATATATATATAGTAGGAGTGGCCTTTTTGTGCAGCAAAATGCCCTGTTTTAACCTCTCTTGGATCTGCTGTTGCTGCTGTACTGGGTGCTCCCTTCATTTAGAAATGCCACGCTGCTATTAGGTTTGGTTTAAGCCCACCCGTCAACATGTCTTGGAAGACGCTTAGTGCCAAATTCCACTTTCCCTCCTTCGTGCATGCACTAATTATAGCCTGCATTGTATCATTCCCCGGTTCAAATCCATTTCGAACCATCTCGCTCTAAGCATCAAGAGCCAGCTCATTTTGACCGCTATGAATAAAATTGCTAACGAAGAGACAATAAGTAACTCGTGTTGCGCAGCAGCCATTTGCCTTCATCATACTTTTCCATATTCTTATGCACCTTTCTTGGATTTGTGTATATTTTGGAATTTTTTAATGGATATGAGGTTGAAATGATAGAATTAGAGATTGAAGATGAGGAAATAAGAACAAGATAATGGGCTATTGGAGATGCCCAAATCTCCAAGCTGATTTGAGAACAGCAATTCTCCTAACCAACTTGGTTTCCTTTTATAGACTCTAAAAGCATATTCTAAAAGCAATATCCTAACCAATTCTCCTTAGTTAATTTTCTTATTTACCCCTATATAATATTCCTTACCAATTTTCCTATTAACCCCTATATTATACCCTAACACATATCCTCTCCGTTTCAACCCAATTGTTAACTTCACCACAAGCTGTAATCATTGTGTTATAGACGATTGCATCAAAATCCTTCTTCACCTCACAAGCTCTAGTCATTGTGCTATAAGATAGTGTCTTCAAAGTCCTGGGCGTGGCCACCCCTAGTGGCCGCGAGCCACCTCAAAGGTGGCGCTGGCCACCTCTGTAAGCCACCCCTTCGGGTGGCAGCACCCCCAAACTCCCTCTTTCTTTCTTTTTTTTAAAAAAAATAAAATTTTAATTAAAAAATAAAATAATATTTTAAAATGAGATAGCGAAAATGCTAATGTGACACTAATGGAGCTTAGAAATATGGACGGAATACTCACGGAAGGACCTGTTTCAAATTCATGAAAAATTAGAGGATTCAATGTTGAAAAAGAAAAAAAGAAGAAAAAAGAATAGAAAAGAGGAAAGTGAGGGGCTTTTCAAGATTTTCGAGAAAAACCATAGATTTATTTTATGTTTACCCAATAATTTTATACTCTTTAACAAAGGGTTCAATCTCTGGGAACAAGAAAGTCATGTCGCAGTCATTAGTATCCTAGGTTGGCATAAATATGGGTTTTGGTCAATCTTCTACGTACGTGTATTTTCGAAGCCTTGGCCATTGTAAACGGCTAGTTTTTATATGTTTGGCTAATTTCGATGTCAAAATAGTTTATGTAATTTACTATATTTAGAGGACTTTTAAGCACAAATTTTGTAAGGATTTAAAGTCTATAATTATATGTGCTAAGAGAGAATTTTTGTTCTTAGAGTTCTTTCTTTATAAACCCTTCAACTATTCATTAACAATTGAAGCCTATCGGGGTTCAGGTGAAGGAGATCAAGTAGAAGAATTTTTCAGAGGTTCTAGGGGCTAATGCAGTAGAAGTCAAGTGGATCAGTTGTCTTATATAAGAGAGTGTCAACCAAGGACGGAGCCAGACATTTTAATGGGAGGGGACCAAATAATTTTTTTTTTTTTTTTTTAAGTAGGGATTAGAGTGTATATATATATATAAAGCCAAATTTTAAGTAAATTAAACCTAACCAGACTTACAAACTATAATAACCAATATTCTTAATATTTAATAACCATAATATCCAAATTATAATACCACTTATATTAGAAATTGAGCTTAGAAAATTAACCCCAAAAGTGCGACTTGTGTTTAGTGGTTTTGCGCCGCTTCTGTGTTGCGAATTAATTGTTGTTATGCACGTGTCATAAAAATTAGATTAAATCAACAATTTCCAAATCAAATATGATAAATTGACAATGATTCCACTTTCACAGTTATTTTAAAAAAAGTTAAAACTTTTTCAAATTTCAAATACCACTTTAAACATTATTATCAACAATACAAACTACCATCACACACAATCACTCCCCTCGTTCACTCTCACTATTCTCAGCTTTGACTTCTCACTTCTCAAGATTAACGAGTTAGTGTCTTAGTGATTATTATTAAATCATTTAAATTCCTCTTTTCTTCCCATTATTTCACCTCTTTTATCTTGTATAGTTGTCTCTAGATTCTTCCACTGAGTTCCACATGACAACAGCCTTCTTTAGTTCTTTACGCCATTAGCCCATTATCTTCTCAATTCTCATCTTCTTTTCTTCTTTCTCTTCCCTTGTTTTTGTATCAATCGGCAATCCCACTCCCAAACCCAAACGGCCAAACCACTTTCAAGCAAAACAATGAAACAAGCTCGTTTTACCGAATGAATGTGTGGATTCAATCGGCAATCCCACTCCCAAACCCAAAAGAAAGGTTCGTTTGTGGAAAGAAAATTGCACTCTATAGAAGCTAAAGAGTACTATTATAGTTTTTTCTCTCATGCAATTTAATTGATCAAGTCATTGCACTAATCCATGTTTATTTATTTTGATGCTTTTCCAACTCTATCCTATCACATTACTGGTTTGGGCTTTGCTTTTGAAATCTGGTTCCATTCCAAGATGCAGAGCTTGAAATCCGTAGTCCAGAGCCTTCCATTCTCGATCTGTATCATAATTTTTTTTCAACCTATAATTTTATTTTATTTTTTTTAAGAAATTGAGGGGGGGCCATGGCACCTGCCGCCCCCCTCCTTCGTCACTGGTGTCAACTTCAAAGGTTTTATAAGTGTGAACTATCTGCAAGGGGGAACGTTTCATTCATGCTCTCATGGTTTCTGATTTTTTATTGTTTTTAATAAACCATTCTTTCTTGATAGCAAAAGAATTTGAAAAGATTCCTAGAGATGGAAAATATGGATACATGAGGGGAAAACTCTGTTCATTTCGATCTCCCTGATGTTTAATTATACTGCGGACGTTATTAATTACAAATAAACATGTGGGACTGTTGGCTGACTTTTTACTTTCTATTCTGGATTATGTAATTACGTCTTTGATCAAATTAAGCCTTCGACTTATCAACTCTCTTTTGCTAGTCATCAGAAAATTTGAATTACTTTTCGATCAATTGCAAACATAGTCTCGCAGTTATCTGATCGAAGCTATGGTTAGCAACTTAGCATGATATTGTTTGAACAGTAATGTGTTTTTTAATAGTAGAGAAATTCCTTTTTGCTTGAACACAACGAGATCTAGAGAGAGAGAGAGAGATTTTTGCTGAATACCAAGGCTAAAAACATGTGCTAACTCAAATACTAGCTACCATACTTCCTAAAAATGAAAACAATCTAAAATGATGGCTTCTTTCTGATTAAAACTTCACTAAAACAACAAATATTGAAAGTAAATGTTCTAGTATAATAGGCTCACTTTTCTAAACTTGCATGCAGACCGCAATTAATTGATAAAGTAAATGTTTAAGTGATTTCTATTTTGAACTTTTCTGCTTAATTATATTAGTTTTCTTCAGATTCCTGGTGCCACACGTTAACTTCCGTGCGACCTAGGGTTGACACGCCACTCTTAGGCATCTGGACACTCCTGTAGTTGCAGGACGTACCAAAAATAATTGGGGAGATGCCTATATAATCTTAATTATGTTGACGTCATAGGTGGCACATACCATGACTATGCTGACGCCATGTGTGGTGCACCAAAGGATGGAATCCCATGCAAGTGGTAGCTCACACTCTCGTGCGGTGTGGTTGTGTATGATATTGGGTAACTAATAACTTTTCACACAGTACATACATACCGATAATAAACACGTGTTTCTTTAATTGTTCTCTTTACTAAATATTACTAAAACTTAACACGTGTTTTTGATCTCTTTGTTCTTACAATAGAATTCTTCTTTATAACTTTAACTTAAAAATTTGTTCTCAAAATAAATGTTTCTAACTTTTCATGAAAATGAATAAATGTTTCAAGTCATGCAATAGCTATTTAAAAAATGGGCTCATATCACAATAAATTAACATTTCATGATTTTTCTACTATACAAATACCAATACATAACTTTCATGAAAAATGATTTTACTTCTTTAAAGAGAGTTTTACTTACAACGCTTGCTCAACCCTCATTAAAACGCATCAAGATTCTCTTCAATTGATTTTCGATCGGAGAGGAGCCGGTCCTTTACACACAAGGACATTTTTGTAATTTCACACCATGTACAATTACAAAAAAGTCCATGTGTATAAAAGACCGACTCCTCTTCAAGTCCTCTCAACTAGAGAGGATTCTGGTCCCATTAAAACTTTCAAAAACGCACGCCGCATCGTTGTACGATAATTATTGCATTACTTTTTAAGGTTTAATCCATCAAACCCAAAACGACTTCTACTTCATATCTAAACCTTTTTTACGAATCTTCTTATTAAACATGTCACACTCCTAGCTGGGGGTTCACTCGTAAAACCCTAAACCCTAGTTTTCACTAACTACTCTTAATACCTACTCTTTGGACACTCTTTCTCTCTTTCAAGTTTTTTCTCTTAACAAGTTCCATTGAATAAGTCGTGTTCAGGGATTCGATTGAGGCATTTAGTGATACATTCGATTGAGGAAACCCTAGTTTTAATCGATCAAAACACACTCGCAATATCTTCCCATGCCCAAAATCTTTAACCACAATTAAATTATTCAATAAATTACATAGAAGCCAAGAATCACGTACTATAAATACGTGAGTAGGGTATAAAAGTAAATCAAACACGAAATTCTAATTCAAACTCAAACCGCCTATAATAGCTGTCGCAAGGCTCCAACGGCTATAATCAAGAAAACCCTACGAAAGTTCCTCGATCGAACGGCTATATAAGGAAACCCCACGAAACTGGTTCGTCCCCTCCACGTTCTTTGAGAGAATTAAAGCGCACCCCGTTTCTACTCCTCAAGAAAATCCCAGAAATTGATAATCAAAAAAAGCCCAACTTACTGGTTCAATCTTTGTGTTCTCGAGAATTGTGAAGCGCACTCTGTTCCAAGCACCCATCGAGCCTCTCATGGCCGACTACAACAGCCGCGCGGCGGCCCTCGTCACGGGGCAATTCCTCAACGCGCTCTCCTCGCCTTTCACGGCCAACCGCAAGGCCCGGTCCCCTGCCCCCAAAACTCCGTCCAAGAACCTCGCCGTGGGTCTTGTCAAGATCCTAAGAAAAGGCCGCAAGGGGCCGAGCGAAACGGAGTCGGACCACTGCGCCCCCAATAGGCAGAACCGTGAAGAACCGAATCTGGGCTCGATGGAGCAAACGGATCCAGATCCAGGCCCGGACCCAACCCAGATCAGATGGTGGACTGCACCGAACCGAGTCGATATGGACCCATCTCTGATCCCACGGTGGAATGCGCCGGACCGAGTCTCTACCAGATCGGCCGAGCGGGAAAGTGGGTTTTGGGAATCTTCGGGGTCAGGAAACTCTGCGACGTACACTGTGCTTCTAATCTTGGTGATTGTTTCCGTCCTTGTTGGTATATATTGGCGTTTTTCTAATGGGTCGGGTGCGAAATCCCTTGCAGAGCCACACACGGGGACGGGTTGGGCAGTCCGGGCAATCCCGGTGGTCCTAACGCTAATCTTGCATTGGTTGTCGTCATCGGAAATCTCCAAAATGAAGTCTGAGATCTTGGTTCAAGTGTTTGAAGAAGTGAGCGCTCCTCTTTCAAGAAAGGGTCGTTGACGTCCTGGGCTCTTGCCGCGTTGGTCGTGCTGGTTTTTTAATGGCGCAATACCAATCGGGCTGGTTTTTCTAGTCTTCTACTTTATTTTCTTTCAATTTTGACCACTAGTCAGAAAATCGGATTTTTGTTAATTCTTTTGTGTATTCTGTCTTGAGGTAATTTTCTAACGGCTTCCATGTAAATTTCTAGTTCATTAGGTTCAATTTTTTTTATACATTTGTTTTGACATATACAAGAAATTCATGGTCTTAATGTGGGCATGGAGAAAGTGGACGAATTAGTAAACATTTTTTCTGAGTATTTCTATTTTTATCAAAATATTTCATTCTTTCAGTATGATGTACATTCAGCATGTTTGAAGAACTGTTGTGTGCTTTGTTTAGTATATTCTTGTCCGCATTGTGTGCAATGGTAAAAGTGTATGTCAATATTGACGTTAGTGCAGACTGGGTGTTTGATGAAATGCCTGAATGGTATATCGTGCAATAGAAGAAGATATTTAGGGTGTTTTCAGTAGGTTGGAGTTATGAGGAGGAGAGATCTTTACGAAGAGATGAATTTGAGATCTAGGTTTGGGTGGAATTTGGTTAGTGTTAGTGTGTTGCAGGTTGTGCTAGGCTTGAAGATGCATGCGGCCATGGTAATTCATATTCATTGTTATGTTATGAAGGTTGGCCTGCACCTTCAAATGACTATTAATGGTCGTGACTCGTGTCGTGGTCGAAACTTACAGACCTTGTTTCTCGGGTTTTAGTCATGGGTACTTTTGCTGTCAACGTAACTTTCAAGAGCCACTATCCAGTTATGCTCTGTGAAGCTGCCTTACTTTCTAGATTCTTTTAGACAACGTGAAAAAATAAGGGATTTTTATTTGGTTCCTTTTTCTGGTCTAATATAATACACAAGTGACAACTTAAATTTCATCTTAGGAAATAGTTAGATCAGAATCTTGTGAAAAATTCTGCTTTTTGCAGTATTTATCTTTTCACTAAAGACGAAAATAAGGAAAATTACAGGATGGAAGAAACTGATCTCCTTTCTTCTATAGACACTCACTTTTAATGCCTACCCATGCTTTAACAGGTTCAACAAGAAGACATGAATCCTTCTATAAAATCCCAATTTGTTGTGATGAATGATGCGAGGGCCTGTGCTTTTTTATTTGATCTTGATTTCAATTAATAAAGGTGTGCATGATGAAACCTATTCTCATCAAAAAAATTCACAGATTGAAACTTAATTCCGGTATTTGTCCCTTATTGGTGTTTTCTGCTGAGAACTCTTTCACTACACATAACTGATCAGAAAAACAAGCATTTTTTGTCTGCCCCTTAAAAGCAGAATTAGCCAACTTAGGCCTAGTGTAAAAACTTATATATATATATATATATATAGTAGGAGTGGCCTTTTTGTGCAGCAAAATGCCCTGTTTTAACCTCTCTTGGATCTGCTGTTGCTGCTGTACTGGGTGCTCCCTTCATTTAGAAATGCCACGCTGCTATTAGGTTTGGTTTAAGCCCACCCTTCAACATGTCTTGGAAGACGCTTAGTGCCAAATTCCACTTTCCCTCCTTCGTGCATGCACTAATTATAGCCTGCATTGTATCATTCCCCGGTTCAAATCCATTTCGAACCATCTCACTGTAAGCATCAAGAGCCAGCTCATTTTGACCGCTATGAATAAAATTGCTAACTAAGAGACAATAAGTAACTCGTGTTGCACAGCAGCCATTTGCCTTCATCATACTTTTCCATATTGTTATCAACCTTTCTTGGATTTGTGCATATTTTGGGGATTTTTGTATGGAAATGAGGTTGACATGATAGAATTAGAGATTGAAGATGAGGAAATAAGAACAAGATAATGGGCTATTGAAGATGCCCAAGTTTCCAAGCTGATTTGAGATCAACAATTCTCCTAAGGGAATCAATTTCTGTAATATTCATTTCACGCATTTCTATACAAACTTGGTTTCCTTTTATAGACTCTAAAAGCATATTCTAAAAGCAATATCCTAATTAATTCTCCCTAGTTAATTTCCCTATTTACCCATATATAATATTCCTTACCAATTTTCCTATTAACCCCTATATTATACCCTAATACATATCCTCTCCGTTTCAACCCAATTGTTAACTTCACCACAAGCTGTAATCATTGTGTTATAGACGATTGCATCAAAATCCTTCTTCACCTCACAAGCTCTAGTCATTGTGCTATAAGATAGTGTCTTCAAAGTCCTGGGCGTGGCCACCCCTAGTGGCCGCGAGCCACCTCTGTAAGCCACCCCCTCGGGTGGCAGCACCCCCAAACTCCCTCTTTCTTTCTTTTTTTCTTTTTATTTTAAAAAATAAAATTTTAATTAAAAAATAAAATAATATTTTAAAATGAGGTGGCGAAAATGCTAATGTGGCACTAATGGAACTTAGAAATATAGACGGAATACTCACGGAAGGACCAGTTTCAAAATCATGAAAAATTAAAGGATTCAATGTTGAAAAAAAAAAAAAAAAAAAAAAAAAAAAAAAAAAAAAAAAAAAAAGAGAGAGGAAAGTGAGGGCTTTTCAGGATTTTCAAGAAAACCCATAGATTTATTTTATGTTTACCCAATAATTTTCTACTCTTTAACACATACAAGAAAATAGAAAACTCATTGAGTATTTATAATACAAAGGGTTCAATCTCTGGGAACAAGAAAGTCATGTTGCAGTCAATAGTATCCTAGGTTGGCATAAATGTGGGTTTTGGTCAATCTTCTACGTACGTGTATTTTCGAAGCCCTAGCCATCGTAACGGTTAGTATATATATGTTGGCTAATTTCGACGTCTAAATAGTTTATGTAATTTACTATATTTAGAGGACTTTTAAGCACGAATTTTGTAAGGATTTAAAGTCTATAATTATATGTGTTAAGAGAGAATTTTTGTTTTTAGAGTTCTTTCTTTATAAACCATTCAACTATTTATTAACAATTGAAGCCTATCGGGGTTCAGGTGAAGGAGATCAAGTGGAAGAATTGTTCAGAGGTTCTAGGGGCTAGTGCGGTAGAAGTCAAATGGATCGGTTGTCTTATACAAGAGAGTGTCAACCAGGGACGGAGCTAGACATTTTAATAGTCGGGATGGGGCCAAATAATTTTTTTTTTTTTTTTTTTAAAGTAGGGATTGGAGTGTATATATATATATATATATATATATAAAGCCAAATTTTAAGTAAATTACACCTAACCAGACTTATAAACTATAATAACCAATATTCTTAATATTTAATAACCATAATATCCAAATTACAATACCACTTATATTAAAAATTGAGCTTAATTAGAAAATTAACCTCAAAAGTGTGACTTGCGTTCAGTGATTTTGCACCGCTTCTGTGTTGCGAATTAATTGTTGTTATGCATGTGTCGTAAAAATCAGATTAAATAAACAATTTCCAAAATCAAATATGATAAATTGACAATGATTTCACTTTCACACTTATTTTTTAAAAAGTTAAAACTTTCTCAAATTTCAAATACCACTTTAAACATTATTATCAACAATACAAACTACTATCACACACAATCACTCCCCTCGCTCACTCTCACTATTCTCAGTTCTGACTTCTCACTTCTCACGAGTCACGATTAACGAGTTAGTGTCTTAGTGATTATTATTAAATCATTTAAATTCCTCTTTTCTCCCCATTATTTCACCTATTTTATCTTGTATAGTTGTCTCTAGATTCTTCTACCGAGTTCCACATGACAACAACCTTCTTTAAAAGGTTCGTTTGTGGAAAGAAAATTGCACTCTATAGAAGCTAAAGAGTACTATTATAGTTTTTTCTCTCATGCAATTTAATTGATCAAGTCATTGCACTAATCCATGTTTATTTATTTTGATGCTTTTCCAAGTCTATCCTATCACATTACTGGTTTGGGCTTTGCTTTTGAAATCTGGTTCCATTCCAAGATGCAGAGCTTGAAATCCGTAGTCCAGAGCCTTCCATTCTCGATCTGTATCATAATTTTTTTTCAACCTATAATTTTATTTTATTTTTTTTAAGAAATTGAGGGGGGGCCATGGCACCTGCCGCCCCCCTCCTTCGTCACTGGTGTCAACTTCAAAGGTTTTATAAGTGTGAACTATCTGCAAGGGGGAACGTTTCATTCATGCTCTCATGGTTTCTGATTTTTTATTGTTTTTAATTAACCATTCTTTCTTGATAGCAAAAGAATTTGAAAAGATTCCTAGAGATGGAAAATATGGATACATGAGGGGAAAACTCTGTTCATTTCGATCTCCCTGATGTTTAATTATACTGCGGACGTTATTAATTACAAATAAACATGTGGGACTGTTGGCTGACTTTTTACTTTCTATTCTGGATTATGTAATTACGTCTTTGATCAAATTAAGCCTTCGACTTATCAACTCTCTTTTGCTAGTCATCAGAAAATTTGAATTACTTTTCGATCAATTGCAAACATAGTCTCGCAGTTATCTGATCGAAGCTATGGTTAGCAACTTAGCATGATATTGTTTGAACAGTAATGTGTTTTTTAATAGTAGAGAAATTCCTTTTTGCTTGAACACAACGAGATCTAGAGAGAGAGAGAGAGAGAGAGATTTTTGCTGAATACCAAGGCTAAAAACATGTGCTAACTCAAATACTAGCTACCATACTTCCTAAAAATGAAAACAATCTAAAATGATGGCTTCTTTCTGATTGAAACTTCACTAAAACAACAAATATTGAAAGTAAATGTTCTAGTATAATAAGCTCACTTTTCTAAACTTGCATGCAGACCGCAATTAATTGATAAAGTAAATGTTTAAGTGATTTCTATTTTGAACTTTTCTGCTTAATTATATTAGTTTTCTTCAGATTCCTGGTGCTACACGTTAACTTCCGTGCGACCTAGGGTTGACACGCCACTCTTAAGCATCTTGACACTCCTGTAATTGCAGGACGTACCAAAAATAATTGGGGAGATGCCTATACAATCTTAACTATATTGATGTCATAAGTGGCGCATACCATAACTATGCGCCATGTGTGGCGCACCAAAGGATGGAATCCCATGCAAGTGGTAGCTCACACTCTTGTGCAGTGTGATTGTGTGATATTGGGTAACTAATAACTTTTTACACAGTACATACATACCGATAATAAACACGTGTTCCTTTAATTGTTCTCTTTACTAAATATTACTAAAACTTAACACGTGTTTTACTCTTTGTTCATACTATGGAATTCTTCTTTATTACTTTAACTTATAAAATTTGTTCTTAAAACTAAACGTTTCTAACTTTTCATAAAACTGAATAAATGTTTCAAGTCATGCAATAGCTATTTAAAAAATGGGCTCATATCACAATAAATTAACATTTCATGATTTTTCTACTATACAAATACCAATACATAACTTTCATGAAAAATGATTTTACTACTTTAAAGAGAGTTTACTTACAACGCTTGCTCAACCCTCATTAAAACGCATCAAGATTCTCTTCAATTGATTTTCGATCGGAGAGGAGCCGGTCCTTTACACACAAGGACATTTTTGTAATTTCACACCATGTACAATTACAAAAAAGTCCATGTGTATAAAAGACCGACTCCTCTTCAAGTCCTCTCAACTAGAGAGGATCCTGGTCCCATTAAAACTTTCAAAAACGCACGCCGCATCGTTGTACGACAATTATTGCATTACTTTTTAAGGTTTAATCCATCAAACCCAAAACGACTTCTACTTCATATCTAAACCTTTTTTACGAATCTTCTTATTAAACATGTCACACTCCTAGCTGGGGGTTCACTCGTAAAACCCTAAACCCTAGTTTTCACTAACTACTCTTAATACCTACTCTTTGGACACTCTCTCTCTCTTTCAAATTTTTTCTCTTAACAAGTTCCATTGAATGAGTCGTGATCAGGGATTCGATTGAGGCATTTAGTGATACATTCGATCGAGGAAACCCTAGTTTCAATCGATCAAAACACACTCACAATATCTTCCCATGCCCAAAATCATTAACCACAATTAAATTATTCAATAAATTACGTAGAAGCCAAGAATCACGTACTATAAATACGTGAGTAGGGTATAAAAGTAAATCAAACGCGAAATTCTAATTCAAACTCAAACCGCCTATAATAGCTGTCGCAAGGCTCCAACGGCTATAATCAAGAAAACCCTACGAAAGTTCCTCGATCGAACGGCTATATAAGGAAACCCCACGAAACTGGTTCGTCCCCTCCACGTTCTTTGAGAGAATTAAAGCGCACCCCGTTTCTACTCTACAAGAAAATCCCAGAAATTGATAATCAAGAAAAGCCCAACTTACTGGTTCAATCTTTGTGTTCTCGAAAATTGTGAAGCGCACTCTGTTCCAAGCACCCATCGAGCCTCTCATGGCCGACTACAACAGCCGCGCGGCGGCCCTCGTCACGGGGCGATTCCTCAACGCGCTCTCCTCGCCTTTCACGGCCAACCGCAAGGCCCGGTCCCCTGCCCCCAAAACTCCGTCCAAGAACCTCGCCGTGGGTCTTGTCAAGATCCTAAGAAAAGGACGCAAGGGGCCGAGCGAAACGGAGTCGGACCACCGCGCCCCCAATAGTCAGAACCGTGAAGAACCGAATCTGGGCTCGATGGAGCAAACGGATCCAGATCCAGGCCCGGGCCCAACCCAGATCAGATGGTGGACTGCACCGAACCGAGTCGATATGGACCCATCTCTGATCCGACGGTGGAATGCGCCGGACCGAGTCTCTACCAGATCGGCCGCGCGGGAAAGTGGGTTTTGGGAATCTTCGGGGTCAGGAAACTCTGCGACGTACACTGTGCTTCTAATCTTGGTGATCGTTTCCGTCCTTGTTGGTATATATTGGCGTTTTTCTAATGGGTCGGGTGCGAAATCCCTTGCAGAACCACACACGGGGCCGGGTTGGGCAGTCCGGGCAATCCCGGTGGTCCTAACGCTAATCTTGCATTGGTTGTCGTCATCGGAAATCTCCAAAATGAAGTCGGAGATCTTGGTTCAAGTGTTTGAAGAAGTGAGCGCTCCTCTTTCAAGAAAGGATCGTTGACGCCCTAGGCTCTTGCCGCGTTGGTCGTGCTGGTTTTTTAATGGCGCAATACCATCCGGGGTTCAGGATCCGCTGGTCATATACTTTATTTTCATTCAATTTTGACCACTAGTCAGAAAATCGGATTTTTGTTAATTCTTTTGTGTATTCTGTCTTGAGGTAATTTTCTAACGGCTTCCATGTAAATTTCTAGTTCATTAGGTTCAATTTTTTATACATTTGTTTTGATATATACAAGAAATTCATGGTCTTAATGTGGGCATGGAGAAAGTGGACGAATTTGTAAACATTTTGTCTGAGTATTTCTATTTTTATCAAAATATTTCATTCTTTCAGTAGCATGTTTGAAGAACTGTTGTGTGCTTTGTTTAGTATATTCTTGTCCGCCTTGTGCGGAATGGGAAAAGTGTATGTAAATATTGACGCTAGTGCAGAGTGGTTGTTTGATGAAATGCCTGAATGGTATATCATGCAATAGAAGAAGATATTTAGGGTGTTTTCAGTAAGTTGGAGTTATGAGGAGGAGACATCTTTACAAAGAGATGAATTTGAGATCTTGGTTTGAGTTGAATTTGGTTAGTGTTGTTAGTGTGTTGCAGGTTGAAGATGCATGCGGCCATGGTGAGTCATATTCGTTGTTATGTTATGAAGGTTGGCCTACATCTTCAAATGACTATTAATGGTCGTGACTCTGAGAAGAAGCTGAAGATTGGAATTGAGTTATTCATGATTACAATGCAAATATAACACTCAATGTTCAAAGGCCCTCCTGTTATGGGGCTGGTGTTGACATAAAGATAATGCAGAAATGGGTTTGTTTCGGCCTCTGTGTGAAATGTTTAGGCACTTGAAGATTATGTTGCTTGTCTTTGTACTGTTTTCCCAACCTCTGCAGTCAGTTTTTTGTAACTCTGCCCAGCTCCATTGTATGTGCTTCAAGATTAGTCTTTCTTTTTTTACTAAATGCCAATGAATTTTCTCCTACGTACATAAAACATGGGTGAAAGGTGAGATCGATATTGCATTTCTACAGAATTCATACATATAACTTATCAATTAATAAAACTTTTAAAAATTATATTACTATATTGCACTGTTGATGGGTACCATTGTGGATTCCATTTCTAAGCCTATCTCTCCTATTCAGTTCCGTTAGTGCCGTTTCTCCCTGTCCCTTTTTCCAGTATTATATAGAGTACATTAAGAAGGTACTCTTTTTTTTTTTACCTTTTTTTCATTTTATAAGTGCATTAGCAAGGCACTTTTGCGTGAATGTTTAATTAATTAATCTTATAATCTTGTTGTTTTTGGATTTAATTGTTTTGCGGGGTATATAACAAGGAATGTGAATTATCTGTAGACTGTTGCAATGTGATACCAATACAAAACAGAAGCGAATTATGACTGAATTCCATATGATACTAACCTGGGAGCCTAAATGAGCAATGGAACATATTGTATATGTCAGATTTGAAAATCTACAGTTTATAGGGCAGAATGATGCTGCATGTATTTGGCGATGAATTTGCATATCCTTCTCTTTTTTACACTAACTGTCTATGATTATAATGCAGTTCAATGTTATTGTTATTGTACCTCTTCTAGTTTTTCTTCTGATTTTTTTTTTTTTTTTTTTTTTGATTTTCTTTTCCAGGGAGATGCATGCTGACAGTGGATTGGACAGAATCTGGCAGAAGAAATGTTTTTATTGTTATAATTTGTACAAGAACAGAAATGTTTATTCTTTGAGGTTCAACAGTATTGGGTTTGGGTTTTGTTGATGCCCCAAGTGGGTTATAAAGAAATGGAGATGATTGCTAACTTGTTACTTAGCTTCCTGAATATAATTTAATGCAGTTTTGTGAAGTTTGGAATTGTTTCTTTTCTATAGCATCTATGTAATGGATTTGGGATCTGTTCATGGGGTACATTTGTCGCAAACGAGCGATTGATCACGAGATCGAGCTTATAAATAGGACGCCAATCGGTCTTATTTACAAACAATATTTCGCGCCAATTCGCGAGCTTGTTAAGCATTGGCAGTAGTTAGATAAGCGACGCCAACACGTTTGCGCGGCATATGTTTTTTCGACCACGATTTCGCGTCTCAAAGCAACTGTAGCTACTTAAACGTCGCTAGTGAGATAATTGCATTATTAGTTTTTGTGATTGAATTAAATTATAAATCACTCTATGTGGTATCAACATGAATTCAGAGATCTCTGTCGTTGGCTTAATTTACAAATCGATCCCTGGAGTCAAATTCCGTTAAAATTTTTTACAGATTCCATTAAACGCTATATAAGTGCAACGTCAACGCTAATAAGATGGTGACACGTATCCATAGTTATAAAATATATATATATATATATATATATATATATATATATATATATATATATATATATATAAAACTTATTTTTTTTAAAAAAAAAAGATTATTTTTTTTAATATATTTTTTTATTATTATTAAAATGGACACGTGTCACTATCTTATTGGTTGACATGACGCTTACGTGGCATTTAATAGAATCTGCCAAAAAATTTAACGGAATTTGACTCCAGGAATCAATTTGTAAATTAAGTCAACCACAGGGATCTCTGAATTCATATTAATACCATAGAGAGTGATTTGTAATTTAGGTCAATCACAAGAATCAATGATGCAATTATCTCTTTTTTAAACGTCGCTAAGTAACAATTTTATTTTATTTTTATTTTTTTTTGTAGTATATCTACAAGAAAACAGAAAACTCATTGGATAATTTATAATACAAAGGGTTCAATCTCTGAGAACAAGAAAGTCATGTTGCAGTCATTAGTATCCTAGGTTGGCATAAATATGGGTTTTGGTCAATCTTCTACGTACGTGTATTTTTGAAGCCTTGGCCATTGTAACGGCTAGTTTTTATATGTTGGCTAACTTCGATGTCAAAATAGTTTATGTAATTTACTATATATGGGGACAAATTGTTTAACCTAATTATGTACGTATAAGCTATAAACTCGTCCGGACGCTGACTTAATTTATGCTAAAATCCTATTTTTGTCGGAACTAGGTTTTCTTCGAGTCTATTTAAAAAGACTTTTAAGCACTGAATTTTTAAAGATTTTAAGTCTAATTATGTGTGCTAAGAGAGAATTTTTGTTCTTAGAGCTATCATGCATTCCTCTTCTCTCCTAGAGTTCTTTCTTTATAAACCATGCAAACTATTTATTAACATTTGAAGCCTATCGGGGTTCAGGTGAAAGAGATCAAGTAGAAGAATTGTTCATAAGTTTTAGGGACTAATATGATAGCTAGAAGTCAAGTGGATATATCGCTTGTCTTATACAAGAAAGTGTCAACTTCAAATTAAAGGTTTTGAAAGTGTGAACTACTTGTAACCCTTATTCTTTTATAGTGGATTGATTTTTAAGTTGACTACTCCGAATTGATTTTTCTCTTTAAAGTTGAAAGATCTTCCATTTAATCATCAAATTCCCTGTGTTGATTGTTCTACTGCTTTTAGTATGTTTGGTAAATGTTTGTGTGTTTGTTATTTTTTAAATTTCGCATTATATATTGTAGTACATACCTATTCAAGCCCCATTCTAGATGATGTTTGGAATCTGGTTTATTATTTTCAGCGACGACGCTCAGTGTGATAGAGTCACAATGAAGAGATCAACGTTGATGCAATAGAAGAAGAATGGGGAACGTTTCATTCATACTCTCTTTTGCTTTTTGTTCTGGATTATGTAATTACATCTTTGATCAAATTAAGCCTTCTATTTATCAACTCTAGCTCTTTTGCTAAATAGAGAGTCTTGCAGTTATCTGAAACTATGGTTAGCAACTTAGCATGATACTGTTGAACAGTAATGTGTGTATGTTTGTGTGTTTTAATAGTAGAGAAATTCCTTTTAGCTTGAACACAACGAGAGAGAGAGAGAGAGAGAGAGAGAGAGAGAGAGAGAGAGAGAGAGAGAGAGAGAGAGAGAGAGAGAGAGAGAGAGAGAGAGAGAGAGAGAGAGAGAGAGAGAGAGAGAGAGAGAGAGAGAGAGAGAGGAGAGAGAGAGAGGAGAGAGGAGAGAGAGAGAGAGAGAGAGAGAGAGAGAGAGAGAGAGAGAGAGAGAGAGAGAGAGAGAGAGAGAGAGAGAGAGATTTAAAACATGTGCTAACTCAAATACTACCATATTGAAAGTAAATGTTCTAATATAATAGGCTTACTTTTCTAAACTTGCATGCATAAGAAACACAGCAATTAATATTGAAATAATGTTCTATGCTTAAGTGATTTCTATTTTAAACTTTTATGCTTAACTATATTAATTTTTTCCTTTGGCCTGGTGCCACACATTAACTCCCGAACGACCTAGGGTTGACGTGCCTTTCTTAGGCATCTGGACACTTCTATGATTGTAGGACTTACCAAAAATAATTGGAGAGCTAGGCATATGCTTGCACGATCTTAATTATGTTGACGTCATATGTGCCACATGCCATGACTATGCTGACGCCATGTGTGGCGCACCAAATGATGGAATTCCACGTGGTAGCTCACACTCTCGTGTGGTTGCGTATGATATTGGGTAACTAATAACTTTTCACACGATACATACATACCGGCAATAAACACGTGTTTTCCGTTAATTGTTCTTTCTACTAAATATTACTAAAACTTAACATGTGCTTTTCTCTTTGTTCTTACTATTGAATTCTTCTTTATAACTTTAACTTATAAAATTTGTTCTTAAAACTAAACGTTTCTTACTTTTCACAAAACTGAATAAATGTTTCAATTCATGCAATAGCTATTTAAAAAATGGGCTCATATCACAATAAATTAACATTTCAATATTTTTCTACTATACAAATACTAATACATAACTTTCATGAAAAATGATTTTACTACTTTAAATAGGGTTTACTTACGACACTTGCTCAGCCCTCATTAAAACGCATCAGGATCCTCTTTTCAACCGAAGAGGAGCCGATCATCTACACACAGGGGCATTTTTGTAATTTCACACTATGTGCAATTACAAAAGGCACATGTGTATAAAAGGCCGACTTCTCTTCAGGTCCTCTCAACTGGAGAGGATCCTGGTCCCATTAAAACCTTCAAAAACGCACGGCACATCGTTGTATGACAATTATTGCATTATTTTTTTAAGGTTGAATCCATCAAACCCAAAACGACTTGTACTTCATATCTAAACCTTTACGAATCTTCTTATTAAACTTATCACACTCTTAGCTGGGGGTTTACTGATAAAACTCAAAACCCTAGTATAATTTCACTGACTACTCGTAACCTCTACTCTTTGTACACTCTTTCTCTCTTTCAAATTTTTTCTCCTGATAAGTTCAATTTAATCAGTCGTGATCGATGATTTGATTGACACATTCGATCGAGGAAACCTTGGCCTGGTTTTAATCGATCAAAACACTCTCACAAGAGAATATCTTCCCATGCCCAAAATCATTAACCACAATTAAATTATTTAATAAAATACGTAGAAGCCAAGAATCACGTACTATAAATGCGTGAGTAGGGTATAAAAGTAAATCAAACACGAAATTCTAATTCAAACTCAAACCGCCTATAATAGCTGTCGCAAGGCTCCAACGGCTATAATCAAGAAAACCCTACGAAAGTTCCTCGATCGAACGGCTATATAAGGAAACCCCACGAAACTGGTTCGTCCCCTCCACGTTGTTTGAGAGAATTAAAGCGCACCCCGTTTCTACTCTACAAGAAAATCCCAGAAATTGATAATCAAGAAAAAAGCCCAACGTTTACTGGTTCAATCTTTGTGTTCCCGAGAATTGAAGCGCACTCAATCCGTTCCAAGCACCCATCGAGCCTTTCATGGCCGACTACAACAGCCGCGCGGTGGCCCTCGTCACGGGGCGATTCCTCAACGCGCTCTCCTCGCCTTTCACGGCCAACCGCAAGGCCCGTTCCCCTGCCCCCAAAACTCCGTCCAAGAACCTCGCCGTGGGTCTTGTCAAGATCCTAAGAAAAGGACGCAAGGGGCCGAGCGAAACGGAGTCGGACCACCGCGCCCCCAATAGGCAGAACCGTGAAGAACCGAATCTGGGCTCAATGGAGCAAACGGATCCAGATCCAGTCCCGGACCCAACCCAGATCAGATGGTGGACTGCACCGAACCGAGTCGATATGGACCCATCTCTGATCCCACGGTGGAATGCGCCGGACCGAGTCTTTACCAGATCGGCCGCGCGGGAAAGTGGGTTTTGGGAATCTTCGGAGTCAGGAAACTCTGCGACGGACACTGTGCTTCTAATCTTGGTGATCGTTTCCGTCCTTGTTGGTATATATTGGCGTTTTTCTAATGGGTCGGGTGCGAAATCCCTTGCAGAGCCACACACGGGGTCGGGTTGGGCAGTCCGGGCAATCCCGGTGGTCCTAACGCTAATCTTGCATTGGTTGTCGTCATCGGAAATCTCCAAAATGAAGTCTGAGATCTTGGTTCAAGTGTTTGAAGAAGTGAGCGCTCCTCTTTCAAGAAAGGATCGTTGACGCCCTAGGCTCTTGCCGCGTTGGTCGTGCTGGTTTTTTAATGGCGCAATACCAACCGGGGTTCAGGATCCGCTGGTCTTATACTTTATTTTCATTCAATTTTGACCACTAGTCAGAAAATCGGATTTTTGTAAATTCTTTTGTGTATTCTGTCTTGAGGTAATTTTCTAACGGCTTCCATGTAAATTTCTAGTTCATTAGGTTCAATTTTTTTTATACATTTGTTTTGACATATACAAGAAATTCATGGTCTTAATGTGGGCATGGAGAAAGTGGACGAATTTGTAAACATTTTTTCTGAGTATTTCTATTTTTATCAAAATATTTCATTCTTTCAGTATGATGTACATATTCAGCATGTTTGAAGAACTGTTGTGTGCTTTGTTTAGTATATACTTGTCCGTCCGCCATGTGTGGAATGGTAAAAGTGTATGTAAATATTGACGCCAGTGAAGCGTGGCTGTTTGATGAAATGCCTGAACGGTATATCGTGCAATAGAAGAAGATATTTAGGGTGTTTTCAGTAAGTTGGAGTTATGAGGAGGAGAGATCTTTACAAAGAGATGAATTTGAGATGTAGGTTTGAGTTGAATTTGGTTAGTGTTGTTAGTGTGTTGCAGGTTGTGCTAGGCTTGAAGATGCATGCGGCCATGGTGAGTCATATTCGTTGTTATGTTAGGAAGGTTGGCCTTCATCTATCTTCACGTGACTATTGGTCGTGTTGTGAATAATTGGAAGGTATAAAAGACATGGTTAATGCCAGGTCCTCATAGAAGTTATTTTCAATGAAAAGTTGTTCTTGTCCTCCAAAATCTCGAATTGTTTGAATGCTTGGTCCGTGTCATGCTCCATATTTTGCGTTTGGAGAGAAGATTAGCTTAGCCAACGCGACACCATTTTTTCACACCTTTTAGGGCAATACATTTTCGTCTCTTGTAAAAACACACGGTTTTCAGCATTTCCAAAACCAGTTGCAATTCTGCTTCTTTTGCCATTATCTTTGAAAATCAAGAACACAATGTTTTTGCCCGTAGAGACACTTCATGTTTTGTCCCAATCACGCCGCTTTTCCAGCCAAATGAGAGAATGAATGCCTATGTTGCCTTATCAGAGTATCTGTAACATAGTAAATAATACTAGAAATAATTCCTAGCAAATAAAGGGGCCAAATAAGTCCCTTTCTTGTTGTTAACCATGCTCTACCTGTCAAAAGAAAACCCATTGAGAACCCAAAGAATCGCAATCCTTTTCAATTTTGATCAAACCCAAGCACTGTCAAATGATCAGTGGATGGCACGTCTCTTTACAACAAGATTTTCAAATTAACAAAAGAATGTGAAAATTAGCCCAAAATCAGAAGGCTTGAAACCAATTAAGGAGAAAAGAATTAAGGAGAAAAACAATAATTGGGTCAAGGAATGAAAAAAAAACTAATTCCAAGACGCATGTACAAAAATTTCAAACAGATATAGAGCAAAGATCATCGAGGACTTGTCTGATGTTAGGCCTCTCATTTACAGGGAGAATACACCTGATTGATATTCCAAGCAACTCATCCATTGCTGTGGAAGGTTCCTCCCCACCTGAAATGTCTCTGTCAATACAGTCCATTCTCCGTCCTTCGTGATCGCATAGTCGAACCCAATCTGTAAGGTCCACAGCCCCAGACTGACCTGATATTATGTCACCAGCACTTCTCCTGGTTAACAGTTCCATTAGAATCACCCCAAGTGCATACACATCTCCCTTGAATGAGGGCACTGGTTTAACTGCAGAAGTGAGTTCTGGAGCACAGTATCCAAGTGCTCCCAGATTTAATATTTGCTCTGCAATGCCAGCTGACGTCATGAGGCGGTGAAGACCATAATCAGTAAGGCGAGCGTTGTAATCAGGGCCTTCCAAGACTATATTTGTTGGTTTCAGGTTTCCATGTGGCAAGCCTCTATCATGGAGGTATAACAGGCAGCGAGCAACTTCCATACCAACTTTTAGTCTTTGACTGAATGACAATGGGGAATATCTTCGAGGTGTGGATTCTGCATGATATATATTGAAAAAAATACTCAATAACTAATAGAGAGCTCATTGCATGTCAAATACTCCTGCATACACAAGTGTACAAGCAGGTGTAAATCAAGATGCCAGACTATTTTATGTATGAAACCCAATTCTGTGTCCTAAAAGGCTACTAGACGGCTTGTAGCCTAGGGCACCTCAAAAACTAAAGCTTGCAGCCTGCCAACATATAGGATAATCAAAACACTAGGAACGTAGCTATTTTTTTTTGATAAGTAACACTAGGAACGTAGCTATTACCAGTGTGACACACGAACACCAGCAGTTCTGTTAACTACTGGACACTAGACAAGTTGTCGAGCATTTGACACATCCTAGGATATATTTGTAAATCATATGAGATACCATCCTGCTATAGACTAGCTACTTCTGCATCATTTTAACAATGATTGTCACTGTCAACCATTTATTTATTATCTGCCTGTACTAACCCTCTGGCTCCGTGCAGATTCCAGGCAGGAGTGTCATGGAATGCACCATGAACCCTGAGTTCAGTCCTATATGTGTAAGATCAGAGTTACTGGATCCCTCTACCACCCTGCAAACTGTAAGCAGGATCATTGTGTCTGATTGATGGTACTCCGACGTTCCAATTCCCCAAAATTGACCATCCTAACATACTGTGGTTATAATTGTTCATCATTATTGGATAAAGAAGGGATAACCAGCTAAAACCTTGAAAAAAAAATTATAATATATAGGGAAGATAAATTAAAAAGAAAAAAGGAGATAAAGACATGCTATTGATTGATTTTGTGTTTATAAATACATATGTACATACCTACCCATATACGATAACAAACAGTGTGTGTCCATATATGTGTATATATATGTGCTTATATGCAAATTTAACCAAAACAATCCAAATAAACGTCTGATGCATACACAGTCCCAAATAGCAAACCAAGTTCTAGTCCTACCACCAGGTTTAGAGGAATACCACGTCCCTGTCCCCATACCATGTTGATGTAACTTCTACGAGAACCAGCATTCAGAAAAGTCAACTTTTTTCTTACAAATACAAATTTATTAAAACCTACGTTTCCTTTTTGAAAACTAAAATTTCTACCATAAACTGATTTATTCGTTTGTAAGTAAAGCCAAAGTTTTACTGGAAACAATTCTCATCACAACTTCCTGCCTGTATCAGGTAACTAATCATATCTAAGGATTAGCAGGTAATAAATGCTACGCTCTTAAAATCCATGCAAAGTATCATCCAACAGGATCACTGTCTAGCTGTCCAAAACAATTCCAAACCATTACTCACTCCATATTTTTTCCACATATAAGGATCTGCTGATCAAACGATCAAGAAATAGTATCATCTACAGTGATAGAATCGTTATCAGCAAGAGATTATTCATTTACTGTTTATAATTACAAGCCAAGTCTTTTAAATAAGGCCTCACACAGTAACCATTCCTTTTTTTTATCGTTGTATAGATATAATTACATCAGTACCGTAAAATTACGAAGTAAATTATCTAATGACAGTGTGATGCTAAAGTCAATCAATAGCAACTTGTAAAGATGTAGTCAAGATAACATTTTGAACTTCATAAAAGTGACCTTGGATCTAAAACATCAGTATGGCATTACATATTGAACTGCAACTACAATCTTATAATCTCCCACTCTGGACTACCAAATAGTATAATATTTATCCCACAGATACTAAAACCCAACCACGACTCAGTGCAAGCTTAATCAGACAACTATGACTCTGTGTACACTTGAAAACGGTAAACTCAGGAGCTCACTTCCACTTTGATTAAGTCCACTAAGATAACCAGTGTACTAAGGGGCACCTCACACTTTTATTGAGACTGGCTTATTTTTTTTTTATAAGTATAATGAGACTGGCTTATTACTTAAAAAACTATCGGTTTTCACCAAATATAGAAGCTTAAGATGAAATAGAAAGGTATGCAAAGTTAATATCTCTGCAAATTAAGAGAAGCTCTTGTGGGATTAAAAATAAATAAAAAATCTGAATTTCAAATCAGCATCTTTAAATCCGCTGAGATGTTAAAATGAGATTTTTTTTTTCTAACATAAACAAATGCATGAGTCAGATACTGATAGCAGTTCAACACAACACATAAAAAAAGATACTATAATTTTTAATAAAACTGCCCACTACAAGTTTATTCAAGAACAGTAACTAGTAATGATATTTTATTAGAGTTTCCCAAAACACCATTCATTATGGGACAATTAGTCAGATACAATGCCGTATAACCTGAACAGGCACCAGCATTGACATAGACTTAAACATTCCTCCCAAGACTGACAAAAATATACCAGACAAAGCATACAACATTCACTATGTGGCAAGACAATAATAAATTCTTTAAACTCGTTTGATGTACATAATACTGAAAGAATCAGAAATTTGATGAGATAATTGCATGGACTTGACTGAAATAAGACAATCACAAAGACAAACATCACAGATAAACCCATTACTGGGGGGGAGAATTTTTTTCAGGGTTCTTACCATAAAGATGTAGGGCCAAGCTATCTCCCCGTATATAATCCGCTAAAAGAAGCCTCTCTTGTTCCCTGGGCCCCCAATAGTATGCTTGTAATGGAACAATGTGTGGATGCCTTATGGAGCCAATCCTTTTAACTTCTCTCGCAAATTCTTTCTTATGCTTTACAAGCCCCACCCGTAACCACTTCACAGTCAACATATGTCCACTATCTAGAGTAGCTTTATACAGGGTGCCATGGCTGCTTCTACCAAGTACTTCTGCCGGAGCACGAGATAACTCCTCAGCAGTGAATGCCAGTGAAGCATCCAGGAAGAACAATTCTCCAGCCAACCTATCTGGTGAATACACATCCAACAACACAGGTTGTTCAGACGCCTCTATAAAACGGGGTGAACCTGGAGAGGATTTCCTTCCAGATGTTGCAGGATGATTATCTAGCACATTAGGATTCAGGGATGCTGAACTAGCGGCTACTCCCTCAGGTAAAACATGCTCCCCAGCTTCAGTTAGGAACTCTGTCTGCCCAGGTAATGCCCTTGAATTTGAAGTCAGCAAGTGATCAGTTGAAAAGCTCAAGGAAGTTGGTGGGGGTTGAGCATCTCTCTGAGACTTAAAGAGGGAAGGGCGGGAAAATCTTCCAAACTTAACATCTCTTCCTGTATTCTGATCACTAAATCCACTTCTTCCACTAAATTCTTTATGATGTGCGTGGTGATAAGCCACTAAAACAAAAACAATCATCGCAGCAGCACCAATGGAAGCAAGAATGATTGCTACCCTGATATTCCCCTTAGAACCATGATGCTTCCCTTTATCAGATATTTGATTTGGAACAGAATTTGGTCCCGAAGAGCCACTGGGAAATATGAGCTTTTCATTTCCAGGATGAAATGAAGACCTAGGAAACCTTGTCAAATTTCCAGGAACATTGCCTGTTAGATCATTGTAAGACACATTGAATGCATTTAAGCTGGATGGAAGCTTATCAGGTATTTCACCCACAAATTTGTTGTGAGATAGATCGAGGTACTCCAGGCTATCGAGTTTGCTCAGTGCACTTGGCATCTGTCCTGAGAATCCATTCCTTGCTAGATTCAGTAATTTGAGACTTGCCAATTTACCTATATCTGAAGGCAAGGCACCTGTCAAGGAATTACCAGAGAGATCAAGATACTGCATCTGCGTATATGGAGTTTGAACTAATAATTCACTTGCACGTGAACCTGGAAGAGGAATTGGTCCTGAAAATTTATTTCCTGAAAGATTCAGTCTTGTCAAGGTAACTGAAGTGAAGAAACTATCAGGAATTGGGCCACTGAGTTCATTTAAACTGAGGTCAACTAAGGACAAGCTAGGATGGGACCCCAGTGTCAAAGGCAAGGTACCGACTAGGGAATTATTTCTGAGAGTAAGAGTTGTTATTCTATCAAACTGAGACGTCAAGTTTGGAAAGTTTCCCGACAGTTTGTTTGAACTCAAATCAAGAACCTGTAGTTCAGGCAGCCACTTTTCCATAATGGATATGTCACCTCTGATCATATTGCTGCTTAAGTCCATTATTACACAACTTCTCACCAAAGTGGGCAAAGGGCCTGATAAACTATTTGAGGAAAGATTCAAAACATTCAAAGTCGTGGAGTTAATTCCAAGAACTGAACCTGTACACATAAAAATGGAGAATATCGATTATTTTTGGTACATGGTTGAGCTTATATTCAGATAATGAGAACTATAAGGTTTACAACCACCTATTTCAAACAGGATGTAATGCCAATTTTTGACAAGTATGGAAGAAAGACCTTTAATTAATACTATATGCATCTATTATTCAAAAAAAAAAAAAATACTATAAGCATCGACGAATATCAGAAAAGTGAAGAGTCAAAACATGATTACTCCAAGATGGAATACGCATAAGAAAACCAAAACAAGTATATCCAACCTAGAAGCAACGATATAAGTTTTATATATACTTTCCTAAAACAGTTACCAGTACGAGAAGTTCAGCTGAAATTGGGTGATGTATTCTTTTACTTTCTTTGTTCTTTTTTTTTTCTGAGCTAGGGTGATGTATTCAATGGTGCAAGAACTTCCCCAAGACTCTAGGGCATATCACCTGCTTTATGACATGATTACTAGCTAATAATGGGTGAAGTCCAATAGCAGAAAACTGGAGGACATTTTGATGCAGTGACAAGCATACAAAAAACCCCTTTTTCTACACACATATGCTTAGTGTTTCTTTTTAGCTTGTTATATGATTTAAAGTTTAATTTTTTTTTCTAATAACGTCAGACAGATTTGGAAAGCAACCTACGTATGCAATTTGGTGGGCTAGGGTTAGGTGACTCAAATAAGATGTAGGGGCTTACAGTGGTGGGGTAAGGGCTTAGGATGCATAGATTGATAACTGGTTGGGTCTTACGGGTAGTTGATAGTCAATGCCCTGCAACCCATCCTCTCTACTATAAGTAGAGTAGGTAAGTGTAGCTCACCTTCATGCAGTTTAATATTTACACCTTGACAGACAGCTTAAACGCCTTATATATCTTCCTATTGTAAGCTTGACCTTTTGGTGTGAAGCACATCTAAAACATGCTCATTGTTTGATATTTGCATCCAATCTTCATCTAAAGTTCTTTTTGCTTTAGAGTTACAAGAAGGAATTAGAGCCACAGGCCTGCCATGAAATTTTTCTTGAATCCATTGCAACTGTTTTTGAACTTAAATCTTATAAATGAACATATGTTAGTGCATTTAAGTTCTCTTGACCTCAAGTCAGGTGGTAAAAGGATGGCTGTGTTGGGATAGATCTTAGGTTTGAATCTCGTCCATCAAAATGAAAGGTCTCCACCTAGAAATATCTTATCCAATAACAATGTTTGCAAACTTAAATTTGTGAATAGAAAGCTAAAAAAATTCACCAGAGGCAAATTTGATAATTATAAATTTGTACCAAATTCACATTTTGATAAGTGTAAATTTTTATCAGAATTTACTACAATATATACATAGGGCACTTCGTCTTTTATTCCATCTCTATTTCGTACCATGCAATGTTACTTGAAGAATCTGCTATGTTTACGCCTAAACTGTTCAGGTTTATGCCTCAACAGACAGAAGGACATATACCTCTCAGCTTTCAACTCTGGATCACTATTAACACCGTCAACACTTTTCATATTGGATATAATGTCTATTAAGACCACGAAAACAGAAAAACAAAGCAAACCACAAACGTAATGTTACTTCCAAAAACCTAAGACCCTGGGTGCTGAGCTTAGGCAAAAAGGGTTGAGACTGATCTACACATCGACGTTACTTAAGTCTGAATCATACATAGCAATCTTACTTCGAGAAATACGTTAAATGAAGAAAACTTCGGGTCTCCATCATCTTAAATATCAATCTCATCACCTTTTTTTTTTCGAAAGCTTTTGCTCAAGCAATTGGTAATTCAACAAGGTGTAATTCTTTACCTGTAAACCCATTGCCACTAAGATCCAATTCCTCCAACACAGAACTCTCTAGTAATTCCACCGGTATCGACCCGAACAACTGATTACTCCCCAATCTTAAAACCCGCAAATTCGGCAACGACCCCAAAGAAGGTGATAACTCTCCACTAATCTGATTATCTCCAAAATCTAAAACCTCCAAGTTCCGGAACAATTCGATAGATTCCCTCTTGAAAAACCCACCATTCAATTTGTTGTGGGATAAATTGAAATGGTGAACTGTGTTGGCCAAGCTCGATATATTCTCTAAACTAATCGAAATCCCACCGTAAAATTTGTTGTAACTCAAATCTACATACTCCACATTCCTCAACTCCGACAACAAGACTGCAATGTCACCCCGGAGCTGGTTTCCATGCAAATCCAACTCTTTCAGCTGCTGCAAGTTTCGAATTCCGCTCGGAAACCCGCCCTCGAACTTGTTGACCGACAAATTCAGGTAATTCAGTCCCCACAAGTCGTTCATGCGGGCCGGGATCGGCCCGTAGAAGTCGTTATCGGATAGATCCAAATGCTGCAACGTGGGGATGGTCCCGAGCACCGGTTCGACCCGACCCGTGAAGCGGTTGCCGGAGATGCTGAAGTTCATGAGCTTCTGGAGGCCGATAAGAGTGTGGAACTTGACCTCCCCGGAGAGGCCAAGGCGGTCGAGGACGATGCCGGTGACATTGCCGGAGACGCCGTCGCATAAGACGCCGGTCCAGGAGGGGCAGGCATTGGAGTCCGACGAGCGCCCGGACAGGTTCCAGGACGTCTGGACTTTCCCAAGCGGGTCGTCTTGGATCCCTTTCTTGAACTCGATTAGGGATCGAAGCTCCAAGTCGGAGATAGCGCAGACCGGTAGCGCTAGAGAGAGAATGTAGACACAGAAAGCGTTGACAAGGAGTGAGAGATTCATTGGACCTCAATGTAGAAACCCCCCCTTAATGATTCATCGAGACACAGAAAGAGAAAGAGTGTGTGTGTGTGTGTGTGAGTGAGAGTTCTCGAAACCCTAGAATCTCAAAGATTGATTTCTTCACAGAGAGAGAGAGAGAGAGAGAGTGAGAAGACTGACTCCTAGGGTTTTATATTTTGGAGAAGACGAAAATGGGTTTAGAGAGAGTAGGCGACGGAAAATCCGTTAAAAATGGCGGTTCTGTCAGGTGTAGAGCTTTGGTTGGTGGGGGTGAGTAACCACAGTCTGTAAAGGACAAACGAGCTCCCTCTAACTCTGTTTCGCTCAGGCCCCCCCACTCACATGGCTTTTCACGGGGGGTGGCGGGCAATTTAACGCCGTTAACTGGTTCCGGGGTCTTTTTGCTCTTCTTCAGTACAAGAGGTCAATGTTGCACATGGTTCTAGCTGTTACGCTTAATTACTAAGAAATCTCCATTTCCTTGCACACTTTTCATTTTTTTTTTTTTTTTTTTTTTGTCATTTTCACTTATTCTTCACTATTTAATAATAATTTTAAAATATGTAATTTAAAAAAAATAATTTTTAAAAATTGTAATTAAACGTTTGTTAAAATTACAGTTTAACTTTTAAAATTATACGTTTTAAAAAAAAAAAAACACCATCTCACCTGCAATTTTTTAAAAACACAGTTTTCAAACGATCTATGTTCTGCGATTTGGTTTAAAATCTTATTTATTACCTACGAAATTGCAATCTCAAACGCACCATAAAGTAGTACAAATTTGTTTTTGGCTTTTTGGATGAAGGGTATTAAAAGTTAGGTAGTCTGATTACGATAGAAAGATCATGTGATTTTAGAGAATATAAGCTGATTGAAATGATTATGTATAAAATAATTTTGTATGTAGTATATTAAACAGACACGCAAGACAAATAAGGAAGGAATGCAGTGGAACACAGCTCAGCGACGTGGATATTAACGCCGTTTATTGGTCAAGGCGTCAAGGGTCAGATGGGGTGGGGAGGCTGCATGTTAAGCAATGTGAGGATGTCATCACTGCAATTTCAAATGTAGAATTTTTTATTTTTTTATTTTTTTTTTAATAGATACGTGAAACAAAATTACAAAAAAGAAAAAACACTAGGACTGGACAACCCAAAATTAAAATTAAGAACGAAAGTATGTGGGGATAATGCTTCCAAAGATGCGGGCTCAATAGTTTGAGGCACGGATGCCACAAAACCGGGGTCACCAATGAAAGTGATATTTGGAGTGTATTGAATTACAAGGACCCAAATATCATTACATGGGTGAACAGGGAGAGAAAGATCTAACAAAATAACCCAAAAAAATATAAAAAGAAAAGGAAAAACAATAACATAAACAACATAAACACAGAACATCAGCAACCGGTGGATGGCCGAACAAATGATTTGAAGCACAGATGTCAAAAAAGCTGCATAGATGGCTGGAAGAAGGTGTTCTACCATGGAGTGATCAATTAATAAATTATTTGAGACACGGATGCCAAAAAAAAAAAAAAAAAAAGCCGCATAGATGGCTAGAAGAAGGTGTTCTACCATGGAGTGATCAATTAATAAATCTTTCTCCCTTTTTTCCTTTTAAGTTCGTGTTCGGCAAAAGAGAAAAAAAAAAAATCATGATGAAAACAATTAAGCTTATGTGTTTACATTTCATTGATTTCAATTTTAGGGGAAAAATTCACTTAATTTCCAAAATTTTTATCATCTTTGTAATGACTTTTTCGGCGTTCAAAAACTATTAATTTAATGTGTCGAACTTTTGATATAACAAATGAATAACATTTTTTAAAATATCCTTGTATTAAAAATATTTTAATTGAATTTTTTTTTAATTTTATAAAGTTTACAAGGGTATAATGTTCATTTCACTTTTTAACTGTCTAATTTAATCTCTAACTCTAATAGAATGGGTGAGATTGCAAAAAATTGAAAATGTGATATACTAAATTGGGAGTTTTTTAACTTTAAATGAGACATTACAAAAAAGAGAAATTTCGTTTATAATTCTTTATATTTCATCACTTTTGTAATTAAGTATTCAAACTTTAAAAATATGTTAATTTAGGGTATCCGCCTTTCAACTTTTTTCAATTTCAACCCTTCGTTATAATTTCCCGTTAAATCCTGTCAAAATTCTCAAAATAACCCCCCCCCCTTTTTTTTAAAGATAAAATAAAATTTGCAAAGATTTAGGTGTTGGTAAGAATTTAATGGAATTTGTAAAAAATACTATGCATAAATCTTTAAAAAAAAAAATTTTTAAAAAAAAAAAACAAAACAAAAAACAAAATACAATGGTATTTTGAAAATTTTGATAAGATTTAACAAAAAAATTAACGAATGGTTGAATTGAAAGATGAATACTCGAAATTAACACTTTTTAAAGTTTGAATACTTAATTGTAAAAGTAATTAAGTGAAGTTTTTTTTTACAAAAATAATGAAAATTTAGAAGATTAAGTAAAATTTTCTCAAATTTATTGTGGACTTGTCAAAGGAAAGAAAATAACCGAAAAAAGGAAATATAGAAAAAAAAATTAAAAAAATTAAAAAAAAAAAATTAATCCCTAAAAATAAGGAATTAAGATCCCCTCAAATTCTTTACCCGAATTTGATAGAATTTGGGCAGGT
The DNA here is from genome assembly GCF_958979055.1 of Alnus glutinosa. Taxonomy (NCBI): domain Eukaryota; kingdom Viridiplantae; phylum Streptophyta; class Magnoliopsida; order Fagales; family Betulaceae; genus Alnus; species Alnus glutinosa. The sequence goes on along the minus strand of NC_084899.1, from coordinate 18,762,064 downwards.
AGTTGTGAGTGAGCATTTATGAGACCCACCTGACCAAATAAAAGTTGGGTTGCCCAACTGCTTATCCGGTCAGGTGAATCTCATAAATGCTTACTCACAACAATTTGATATAATTCGAGCAAAAAATTTGAGGGGATCCTTATAAAAAAATAAGGGGAGAAGGAACTTTCAAGTCACAAGGGCGAATTAAGGGCCCCCATCCAATGACTATTGACTGGTCACTGCCGTTGGGATTGAGTGACCCATCAGGGGGATTTGGGGTTTCTTGTACTAATTTGTCTGAAGGATGCAATCTTTTGTTTGGACGGCTACGATTTGATAGCAAAGAAAGGTCAAACATGGCAATGTAGGGACAAAATAGTGGGTAACCATGAACGGTCTTTGTACTGATGATTATGTCCATTTTGCTTTTTTTTAATTTTCATTATTCGATTAAGCTTACAAACCTCTTTCTTATTTATAATCTTCATTTTGGTTCTAATGGATAAAAAAAAAAAAAAAATTATAATCTTTTTAAAAATAAATAAATAAATAAATACAAGGACATTTTGAAAAAATTTATAGAATTTGACGAAAAATTCTAATGAAGGTTAAAATTGAAAAAAATGTGGATACCCTAAATTTACATTTTTTAGAGTTTGGGTACCTTTTTTCTAAATTAATGAAAAATAAGAACTTATAAGTAAAGTTTTTTTCTTATTTATATAAGTGATTCCGTGCATCATTCTATGAGATGCATCATTTTTATTTTTAATGATTAGCTAGGGAAGATGAAATACTAATATTGCTAAGGTATTAATTAAATTATTAAATGCATCATATTTTTTTTTTTTTTTATCAATTTAAACTTTTGAGATAAGATTATATTTCACGTGTTAAGCCTTACTTGTTAAAAGCAAATTTTCAGCCAATGCGTAAGAGGATTTTTAATTAATTAAACTATATAATTCATCATTTTGTATTAATTTAAACTTGAAAAATAAGGGTTAATTTAACAAATATGATCCTCCAAACTTCATGATAGCAAGTAGAAGTCAATGCTCAAGCTTTATCTAGCCTGCCTTTATTCAAACACTCCATGGGACTTGCACACTAGCTTTAGGAAAAGAAGGAAAAGAAAAACTACTTTCCAAGATATTGTTCTTGCCGGCCTATTAGTAAAGGTACTTACCAACTTGCTGATTTTTTCTCTTTTTTTCTGTTTTTTTTTTCTTCTTGACCTGCCGACCAAAGATTTTAATAGTCTTAATTTATGGGCACATTTAGTTGTCAATTGAGCCGCTTCTCATTTTTGTTATGGAATATTGTCCAAATATTTACCTAAATAAATAAATAAATATTTGTACGTTTTACTCGCAAGTGCATAAGATCAAAACAATAGTATAGTAGGCAAATACGATATCATTTTCACGAGGATTGATAAATTATGCTTAAAAAGATATTTCTAAATAATTGAGATAAGTGAGAAGAAATAAAAATATTAATAAAATATAATAAGAGAAGAGGTAAAAATATTGAGAAAATATAAAATGAAAGGTAAAGTAGCGCTTCAATATCCACCGCTAATCATACTTAATTAAGATTCACAATGCCAATGCTACAATTCCTAACTTGATACTTAATATTTACTAGCTACAATGGAATGGTATTTTCTTCTAAAACTATTGATTTCCTTCAGCAACGAGTTAGGCATGGTATCTACTCTAACTCTTTTCTTCCATGAAGGATTTAGCATGGTATCTACTAAGTTGTTCTTCAAGAAAGCATAAATCTATGGAAATCGATAAACACACTCAGATTGGAATATGATATCTATTCTAGTTGTCTTTATGTTGATTAATCCAAGAACCTGTGATGAGATTCTTTTGTTACTTTATTATACTCAGGACTGGGTCATCCAAATTGACATAAATAACAAATCCATACTACATACATATGATGATCAAGCATAAACATGAGAGGAATTCAAAAAAATAAGAAAAAATCAAGTTAAGCATCAATATATGAATTGTAGCAAACGCACCAATTGGAAACCTTAACAAAGACATAATTAGGGCTTCAATCGAGCCCTAACTAAAGTATTAGCTACAACTAATATAGACTAAAATTATATACATATAGAAAATAAATAAAGGAAAAAAGAAAAACCAAAATCCTTCTTGAAGTAGCCTCCAATTATTCTTCCAAACTTGTGTGCCTTCTCTTCAAAAGTTAAAGGCCTATTTATAGAGATTAAAGAAGCTCTAGAAACCCTAGGAATCTTAGAAAAATCGTAAATATGTCTCTTAGTCCAAATAGAATAAATACAAATCTTTTCCTTTTCCAAAATTTCAATCTAAGTATGAAAAGGATTCCAAATTCGTACAGATCTGCGGTATTTTATTACGGGGTGATTTTGGCATAGTAAACCTCCGAATTAGAAAAAATCTATTTCTGACATATTTGTTCCATTTTTTATTAGCTTTCCAACTCCACCAATTCCATTGTAATCTGATATCTGACCCGAAAGTTATAATTAAATTACAAAGGCGTGCTTATTCTGGATTCTTTCAAAAAATAACGAATTTTTGCCGACTTTTCTTTTATTAAATTCAAAATTGATTTGGAGTTGAATCTTCCCAAAAGCGAATTTGCCGACTTCATTATAATCTTAGAATTTGATGGATTTTCTTCCAAAACCTGTAAAATACAAAAAAAACACAAAAACAATACAAAACATCAAAGTATAACAAAACTAAGAGCTTAACATATGTAAATTAAGGGACTTTAATGTGTAACATTCAGCACTTATCAAAGCACATTATATTAATATTTTCCCACCCCTCTCCTTTTCCCTTCCCCTCTTAGAATTAATTAGTGTGGAAAAGACCCACCTTGATCCCCTCCCCTTTTCCGTGTGTTGCTCTTAATAATAATAATAATAATAAAAAGAGAATTTTACTTATAACCCATTATCTTTTATCACTTTTTAAAAAGGGTTGCCAAACTTTAAAAAGTGTCAATTTAGGATATCCATTTTTCAATTTTTTTCAATTTCAACTATCTGTTAGAATTTTTCGTTATATCCGATCAAGATTCTCAAAATACCCCTAATTTAAAAAAAATAAAAAAATAAAAAATAAAAAAAGAGAAGAAGAAGAAGAAGAAGAAGAAAAATTGCTAAGATTTAAATATTGGCCAGAATTTAACAGAATTTGTAAAAATACCCATGCCTAAATCTTTGAAAAAAAAAAATTAAAAAAATAAACACAGTAATATTTTAAAAAATTTAGGTTGAATTAGGAGTGAGAGAGTGCTAAAGAGATTGGTGAGTAAATGAACAAAAAAATGGTTAAAAAAATAGTTGGGCTTCCGCACGATAATGGAGAGCCATTGTATCTTATAGTTATAGGGGTGTATATGTGGATATCCGCGAGGTATTTGTAATGTCCGCAATCGCATCCACAAAATGTAGATATCACTTTTAAATATTCGCATCGGTGTCCTTTTTTGCTATCCGCATCCACGCGGTTATTATCTGTTATCCACAAATAGGTAATGGGCCTATTTTAAACGTTTTTAAAATTAATTTCGACCGATCTTTAGTCTTTTGGGCTTGTTTTGAAAAATATAATGTAACACCAAAAATATGTACAACCAAGAAAGAAAAAAATAAGAGGATGATGGCCTGATACGACCTTAAAATATTCATGGTAATCAATGCTCACAAGAAACCCCCTTATGTTTTTTTATCCATGATTCAATGAGCATAACAATCAAGCCAGCAAATATAAAAATACATAAATTACAAATCCAACATAAATAAAATAAAATAAAAAATTAATATTACAAATTCATAACATAAAAAACAGAAATTGTCTAAATATTACACATTCATAAGTAAAATATATATAAAAATATATAATAAAAAATAGATATAAAGGGTGCAGATGCGGTTATTATCCGCATCCGCGTACCCTAAAACTGTTATCTGAATCCACAGTTGCGGATAGTGTTTTTGCTATTCGTATCCACATCTGCATGTATAGGTTGCGAACAAGATGCAAACGATTAATTTCTACTTGCATGTACACCCTTAATATCTAATAATAGAATTGTATGGATGTACATCACTATGGTTTATTATCTTTATAATATAACTGCATCCACGTATCTTTAAAAAATATATATATTACTGTGGTTGGATTTGTAATTTATGTTTATGTGATTAAAGAAATTGTTGGTTTGATGTCTAGATTTATGAGTTATGGGACAAAATAGGTGATTTTTTTTTCGATTGATTCAAGTTTTTGTTCTATTATAGGCATAAACTAGAGTGATTATAGCTCATAATCCCTAAGGAATCAGTGGTTGTATGTTCTTATTTTATTTATTTATTTATTTTTGGTTGTTAAGAGAATAGATTTAACTCTCCCAATAAAATAAAAAATAAATAAATAAATAAAGGAAAAAGGAAAAGAATAATTGGGCTGACAGCAAATAAATATTAATTTCAGCTCTTGGTCAATGCATTCTAATTAGAGTCTCAAAGCTTAATAGGTTGGAGATCACACCTTATGAAATGGAGGTCACTAGTTCAAATTCTCTCTCCCTCCCTCTTATGTGAACATATCAAAATAATAATAATAATAATAATAATAATAATAATAATAATAATAATTAGAGTATCAAAAAAAAATCTAAAAAAAATAGAATATGCTCAAATTGCTCATTAACTTGATCATATGACGATAATAATTATTTACTTGATAATCACAATAACTATGTGGATAGCAATTAGTAATCGCAAAATACGAATGCGATTATCTAAAGGTGATAACTGCATAATACGGATGCAGTTAATAATCGCATTCAATAACCACGTACGCATATACAACCTAATGTGACCCAAATTAATAATACTGTGTATTTGCCAAATGTGCCGCTTCCAATAATTCCTTTGGAAGGATTCCCTCTCATCTTTCTTTTTTTTCCTCTATTCGTATTAATAGTGCTAAGGATCTCCCATTTTTGTAGAGAGAGAGATCGAGAGAGAAACCTTTTTTTATGCACATTGAATGCTCAAATGGCTGGCAAGATGAAGTTAACGCTCTTTGGATGATCGACGGTGGTAGGTAAGTCAGTAGATCGAGAGTGGGCGGAAGTGCGCGCATGCACGAGACACCAAGTGATGAGCTAGAAGAGAGGAATCTTGGAGACCAAACAAGTGACAAGTGACAAGTGACAGCTTCCCTTCCTCTCTCCCTCACTCCCACTCTCTCTCTCTCTCTCTCTCTATGTATATTTTAGTGAGAAGATACCAAGATAAGCCAACCCATGTTCTTGAGGCTCGAGCTTGCTGCCAAGGAATCAGGAGACAGGTCAAAAGAAGGTAACACCTGCAAACTCCATAATATATATGTAAAAGATTGTACCAAGAAGCTTTCAAGATCATGTCGGTGCTGTCTTCTTCTTCTTCATCATCTTAAGACCCTCATCATCATATATATTAGTAGTACTTGCTTCTTGTTTTCAAATCATCCATTACAGCAAGTACCATGAGATTTTCAAGACTCGTTGTCTCTCTCTTTTTGGTTCTCTTTTACTATTTGATATTTGTTTCTCATGGCAAATCAGATTCCACTGAAATGCTCGTGGGCTCTGCGCAGACTTCTGTAAATGTGGTAATCTCTCTCTCTCTCTGTCTCTCTCTCTCTCTAATGTATTTGCCAAAACTTTGAAAATGGATATGATTTCGATGCAGGGAAGAGCAGAGTGTAGCGAGGGGATTGTTGAGTGCAAAGAAGGAAACGGTAGTTCGGAAGAGAATGTTTTCGAGAATGAAGATTATATCTACACCAACTCTCTTCCTTGAATAATATATATATGACTTCTTTCTTGTACTGTAAATTGGCTTTCAAGTTTCAACGGATCAGTTTGTAGCGTGCATGTACTCATGATCATCCTGTTTAGAGCAAGCAATATATATAAATACCTTCTTTTTCTTGTTGAGTATAACATCTTCAACAAGCATATATATACATATAGCGGAGTCCATTGATGCTGTTTGTATTTACCAAATCATGATATCTCCCAAAGCACATCTTTCTCTGATCACCTCTCAGATGGTGTTCTTGTAAGTCGTAATACCAAACAAGTTCCAAACGTTAATATATGGTTGCTTTTGCTTCTTAACGGACTCAAAGGGATGTGCTATACATCTTCCTCCGATCCGGACCATTCATTTTCCTATTTTAATTTGTGGGGCTTATGTGAATTTCTCGTATCGGCCCCACAGATCTAATAGTAATTTTCAAAAGTAAGCTAATGATGGAAAAAAGATGAAATGAGAAAATGAATCATTTCTCTTGAAGAGAAGAGACGAAGACTATTGTTTTGTTTATGAGTAATATCACTTTCCACACTCAATTATTACATTTATTTTACATCAATTGACGTGACGTGTTTTAAATAATTTTTTTTTTTTAAATGACTATTGACTAACATGAGAATTACGCCACTTAAAATGCGTGACGTCCGTTGATATAAAATGAACATGATTAATGAGTGTGGGCATAACCATCGTTACAAAATTCAATCATTGATTTTTCTCTTTTTTTTTTTCTTTGCCTTTCAAATCCAATCATATATATATATATATATATATATATATATATATATATATATATATATATATCAATGGGTAGATCTAAAAGAAAGAAAACAGCCAATCATATCCTGTCATGATGCAAGCATAATTGTTCATTGATAAGTTATGTATATGTTTTTCTGAAGAACTATACAGTCTATACTTCCCCTATTGTTCAGGATTTGCAGTCTAATTATAGGTACAAATCTTAAACAATCACAAGTCAATATCTTGTGGATTACAATACAAGCAAAAATGTTTTTCTAATATCTTCAATCGCTGAATCGGCTTTCTTGCTTTCTTTTGGATTGGTTATGGTACACTGCTACAAATATATATGACTAAAACAGAATATTAGAAATATATATATATATATATATATATAAAAGAGTATCTTAGAAGACAATTTCAACCTGATGAACTAACATGGCCGGCAAGGCAACAGGAGCAATATTTTAATACTAAAGAAATATGGGTGTCATCCTATATATTAGATCCCATAAGGGTAAATTTTCCAGCATGTAGGTTTGACCCATCTTGAACTTCACTGATCCAGCTGTTTGCTTTGAGCAAAACAACATGAATTCTTGAAATAGACTAACAACTAGTTTCTTAAACGTCGGACTAAGGATTTGTTTAGCTTTACAATTTTAAAATGTGCGATTTAAAAAAGTAAAATTTTAAAAACACAATTTCAAACGATTTATTTTCTACAATTTGATTTAAAATCAGACTTTCTATCTACAAAATTACAATATCAAACGCAGCTTAACTTGAGGCTTATCTAAAGTTCTCTTCCAAGATACTTTCTTGGTTGGTGAGCTAGGAGATTAACAATACAATACTGTTCTTCTCACTTGGGTTCAGCTGAACTGGCTTCAAAGCCCTAGGACAATGGACAGTGGTTTGTCGAATGAGTTGGTGGTAAAATGGTGACTCATTCAAGATTCTCACTCATATACACACACATGCACGCAAAATTATTGTCAGGAAGAGCACGAGAACATGACAATTGTGGGAATCTTTTTAGGATTTCTTTGGGTTTTTTTAATGGCATTCTCTAGTACTAGAACCAACCATTACAAACATTTACAACATTTGTTTTTAAAATTTCACCTTTACTTTTTGGTACTAATGTTCTTATTGTCTTTCTTAATTAGTGATGCAAATACTCTTTTTAAGCTGAGTGAATCTCCAGAGTGTTTAGACCATGTTATTGCCCTAAACCCTGTTTTCTCTCTCTCTCTCTCTCTCTCTCTCTATCTTTATCTTAATAGCAAAAAAGGCATGTCTTAGACCAACTCAATATAATCATTTTATATCCACCCCTGTTTAAACTTTTTTGTTGCTTGCAATCTTTTTCTCATTTAATGCATGATGTAGTTACAAATATATACAGTTAAAGTCGGCATGATTTTCTGACTGATTTTGAGACTTCAACAGTAAATGCAGCAATAATTCTTGAATACTGATAAAATTTTATCAGTCTATTATTTTTGTCTTCTGTGTCGACAGAGGTAGTGCATAATTCATTCCAACTGACTGTGCTATCTTTCATAATTCTCCGCTTTCTCCATATCGTCTTCATATCTTCTCCATATCTTCCATAATTCTTCACTTTCTCCGTATTGTCATTTCATTATTATCTAGGTAATACTGATTCTGCTTCTTTTTAATCATCACTGTAATAACCATCATACAGATCATAATCATTGTCGATGAACATGGGTCTCCATTCTTCTTCTGTAAATTTACACGTGTATGTATCATGTCCCCATTCATTACAATATGTACAATACTCCAAACGTCCCGTGCCATCAGAATCTAATCAATGCTATCATCTATCACATTTCTTGGATTAATTATGTCCGTCCAACTCCACTTCTCATTCTAGTAAATATATTTGCTTCGACTAAGAATAATCATTTTATGACCAATAATTTATAGGTTAAAACCAAACGTTGTCAACAGTTTTTAGAGGGAGAAGCTGTATTCTCTTTCCTCTATGAGTCTTCTCATCGCCCAAAATTAGAGCCTTCTCCGACGAGGCTTGCTACTCATCCGTCTCCTGTGGGCATTTTTTAATAAAAAAATTATTCTTTTATTATAAATGAGTGATGGGGGACGGATGAGTGTCCCCCATCAAGCATTTCCCTTCTCCGACACTGTAAGGGAAGGCATGTCACGCAAATAGATGAAGAACTAAAGGATGGACATCTCGCCAAGGAAGAAAACCAGAGCAATCACAACTCACAACGTAAATTGAAATATAGTTTCTCATAGATAAATTAATTAAAGGAAGTACATGGCTTTCATAGACGCTCTAATTATTCTAAATTGACGTCGATAAGGAAATTAACAAAAACAGATAATAAAACTAGACAATCGATTCACCACGAAGAGAAATCCTTCATGCAGTTGAACTCCTCCATTTTCATTTTTGTACAAATAAGAACTTAATTAGCTGCAACATTGTACATTATACATGTACTGAATTTGCTTCAAGTGAAAAGACCAAATCTGAATAAATTGAAAGCATGTTTTGTTGGTGAAAGACTAGGGCAAAGAAAACAAGTGTTTGAGGTTCACAACCACCATTACAATTTGCACCAGAGAAAGTTGAAACAAATCTCAGAAAGGGAGCAAATCTTATTGAATAAATTTATTCATCCTACAAAATTATATACCACTACTGGACATCCCATCCACTCAAATAAGATGGGAGGTAACAGTGCCAACATCTAACATAGAATTTTTTATACATGCAACTCCTACTTGACGTTGAAAGCTATCATTTATGGACATCAGCCTGCCAATAAAGACACCACGGCAAGAGACTTCGAGTCCTTTTGGGGACATTCTTGTGGCAACTCAAAATTACAACCAAGTGGCTTTAGCTAACCTAATTACAAGTTCTACTCTCACTATAAGTAAGCATTTGAAGTGTTCAGCCTTAAGAATTTCTTATCATAAATCAATGAGTTGGAACTTTTAGCTCATATTGATGGTAAAAGAACCTTGAATGAAAGTGCTCTTTTAAGCTCTTTCCTTTTTCCGATTATTGCAGCTGATGACTTGGGAAGTTAGAGAGCTTGATATGAGCTGAATCTCCACTCTAGATCTGCATTGTGCCCAACCAAGGAACTGCAGTGGTCCAAAGTCAAGATTCATAACACATAAACACATCACAGCAATAACAATGATACAGCAAAAAAATATAACCGGTAAAATGCTTCACACTCCCTATCAGAAGAATGATTATATCAAAAAGGTCACCCCAAGCATTGGCACATTGTTATAGCAATTATAAATTTTCTTAGCTGTTCATTTTTGCAGTTCATTGGATTTATCATTGACTTCATTTAAGGAGCTCCTAAATGCCCTATCACTTATTATATGTGATACCGGGTAAGGCTCTGAGTAATTTATTGCTAAGGCCAAGAATGGTGAGTAGATAATGGTTTTATTGTGAAAACATTACAGAAATGGCACTCTTGATGATCTGCTTTATGTGGTGGGAACTATTTGTTCAGTGATATAACGAGCTGACTTGAGATAATCTTCCTTTCTAGATGCTTCAAATCAGTCTTCAGTTTTTCCCCGGGTATCAATTGTTTGTTCTCTTGGCAGACTTTAGCACCAGTGGGTAGATGAGCAGTAAATGCACTCATTGGGAGGTACACTCAAAATTGTGATGGGAGGGCGGCAAACCAAAAAAAGAAAAAGGTCTCTTTGCAAACTTTAAGGAGAATCCTTCAAGTCTTCTATTCCTTATTCTTATCTCCCAGTACTACTTGTTTGTACAGATTCGTTGAACAAATTAACATTCTAAATGTCAGAATGTGAATGATCCATGAGAAGTCATTTCATCATCTCCTAGCTTGCAGACCTCCCACGCATAGCAATTGATGGTATAATTAAAAGTTCAGAAGTTGACACTAAGAAAGTTGGTTTTGGGTTCTAGATCCTGTCCTTCATTGGAATTTTTTGTCACACATTACCGACACTCACATCTGCAATCTTTTAATCTTATATAGGAAAGGAAAAGCTGGAAAAATGAATATAAAGAGGCTTCAATGAATATTTAAAAAAAAAAAAAAAAACCATATTTTGCAGTAGATATCACGCACATGTACTTCTAAGAAGGAAGGTACTCCATTCCATGCTTTAAATATCAACAAGTCTCGCACATTATGTATCTCCACTTCTTTACCTATTAGGGATGGTGTAAAGAACTAAAACATGATATACATACCCTATAGAATAAATGGGGATTCACTTACCAGTTGTTTAAGCAGTTCCTGTTATCAACCTCTCCCGTTCATCTAGTTTTCTGACTTTTATAATACCAAATAGAACTTGAAAGCCAAAAAATGCGCAGAAGACATATGCAACAATTGCAGGCACCTAAAGAGGAACAATTTGAGAAAAGCACTGAACAAAATTAAGCACCATAGAGACTTTATATTGCTATAAATAACAAAGAGTAAAATGGATATGGATAGCTTACTCGAACGGAATTAAAATAGAAAATTGTGGCAAGGTTTATTAGGCTCCCAGCAGCTACTGCCTGTTAATTTCTCAAAACGAGATACAGTCAAGGAGTAACATAGAGAATATTCCAAAAAGTTTACTCTGACAAATATCAGCCAAACTTACAAGATAATTCATAATAACCCATCCAAAAGATGAAACTGAAATGTTTCCAATTTAGTATTTTAAGTTGTTCGTCGAAAATCCGTTATAGCAATTACCTTAGTATGCAAGCATATACATATATTCAAGTCATATCAGGAATTAACAGCATACGAACATGTATGAACATATTCCTATTCTTTTTTCTTTTGTCCTTGAATCTTTTTTTTTACTATTTTCTGTGGCCTGAATACATATTGAGCAATTTCTAAGTACACGCACAGAACTATCTTTGATACAGCCCTCCGAGCACCATAGATTATCAATACCTTGCATTTGTATTTCAGTCGAACGTTACATAAGAATACGAATCAAATAGTGATTGAACAATGTTATTAGAATACTTAGAAATGGAATACAAAATCTTCCAGAGAAATGATATCATATAAGCAATTTTTTTTGATAAGTATCATATAAGCAATTAGTACAGACTTTCAGAAAATGATGATTAGTACCATACTCAAAAGCCTTCATATAAACACTATCTTGGCACCTATTTTAGTTTTATTTTATTTTATTTTTTCCTTGTTTTGGGGATCTTGACCTTGGAAGCCTCAAGGCTTAATAACCCTCCAAGTTTCATAAATTCTTTTCTTTATAATTGATGAAACGGTAAAGGATGCGAAAAGGAACAAATTGATTATTTGTTCAATTATCATGAGCTGAAAAAAACAAAAAATTTGAGGACAAATCAGCTGAACTCACATTTCCTACTGTCCTCTGAACTGCTGCAACACGCTGGAATGCCCTCTCAGACTCCAAAGTTCGAACTCGTAGTTTGAGATCACCTTGCTCCTGTATTAAATGGATAAGGAACATCAATTTGAAACCCACACAATCGGTGAAACATATGAATACCACAAATAATTTTCAATAAATACCAATCGTTGGATAATTTCTGCAAGCCTTTCAACTCTGTCAGCCTGTCTGAATAAGTTGTAGAATGCCTGGGACTGTCTGTCCCATCGCTTTCTAAAGTCCTGAAACATTTATAAAGTTCACTAAGAAATCAGGAAACAATCTATACCAATGTAGAAGATTAAAGTAGAATCAAGATAGTTAAACTTGCCTTTAAGATAACTTCAACTCCTGCTTCCCGAAACCTTAGCAACTCCAGTGCATAGCTACAAGGTAAGGTATCAAAGACATGTGAGATGCGGAGAATATATAGCTTCCTAAATCTCAGAGAATTGGATGAAACTAAGATCAAACTCACGGTTTGGCAATCTCAGTAATATCAAATCTAGGGTCAAGGCCCTTCCCAATGCCATCCAAAACTGCAGAGATGACAATAGTTTACTATTCTGATGTTCATGTAGCATTACAATTCATCTCAACGAAGCCACCAAGGTCTTATTATATTACCTGAAAATGCTCTAACAACAAATGTGAATGTAGCAGGAAATCGAAAGGGTTGATCTGCTGCAATGGCTAATAAATCTTCCCCTGTAATCCCATCACAGATCAGAAAAGGAGAAGCCAACCAGTTCTAATTTTATATACTGGTAAGAAGCAGAAGGGGTATGGCAATTCATTGCTGTCCCTGAGAACATGCTTTACAATATATAACCCCAAGCTATTTGCATTTTTACCAAACCAAATAGCCCAGCATGCATTATATTTATCAGGGCTACCACATGTACTTAGCTCTCAAAAATATTTTGTCAATCAGTTGCTATATTAGATTTCTTGTCAACAAGCATAGGACTTATCACAAGCATAAAATATACCCAGATGACTTACCAATTGCAGCCAGCCTTTGTTTCTTTTTCATTACTCTTTCCTCCTTGCTCAATGGCTTTTTAAAACCAAGCTCTGCTGCAGCAATCTCTCTTTCTTTTCTTTGTGCAGCAAGACGCTCTTCAAAACTGCAAAACAGTCAGCAAAGAATTTCATAATCAGAAAAGGTTCAATCAGAAAAAATGTCTAGAGAGAATTCAGGCTGTACTTCTTTGTATATTGAAATTACCCAGGGGTTCAAGTTCTTATTTGAGGTTACAGTGCAACTAAAACATTAGCATTACCAATCAGTGCAGAAAAGCTGTACTTAAACCAACATCATCCTACTAAAATCATGAAACAACAGAATGTCAAGTATAGCTAAAGTCAGTAAAAACTGTATATGATTAACAATAACACAAGTATTACAGTATCACTAATATATGACAGAATTACAACACTACAACAACCTTAGGCTAAAACTTCTCTTAAACCAAAGCTATATCTTCTTATCTTGTAGAATTTCCAAAAGACTTCTATGTCAGCTCTATTGAGCAATAAATTAGTCAGCAAGAAGCATTGTTAGTGTCCTCTGAATATTACACTTGACCTGACATTCTGCCCAAGTGAGCACTTGAGGCAGAACTCAACTTTAGCTAGTTTCTGTTTTGTCAAGAAATTAATGGAATAAGATATTTAAGAAAGAAAGAAAGTAAAAATATTACAATTGACTAGAATATTTAAAAGAGAAAGAAAGCGAAGAAAGGGAACCCATGAAAAAATTTCCACTCTACACAGAGCACCTGTTAAGGAAGAACTGTGCTGTTCGTCTGACAGCAGTCATATCTCCAGTAGGCACAAGAACACCCATTTGAATCATTGCCTGAAGGACCTGTACTAGCATATGAGTTTCCACAGATAAGTACATCACAAACAAGCATGGGAACAGGATAACATTAACATATGGTAACGCCAATAATGGCCACCATTCTTTAGTGAAAATAATTACCTTATCAGGATTCTTCTCATAAACACCATAGAATGTTTCCAGCAAACCTTCTCTGATATTTTGACTAATACTGCAAGGTGCAGAGATAGTAAACGCACAAGACAGACAACATTTGAGAAACAATATACATCAGTGGATTCTTACTGTAGATACACAGCACAGGGTCCAGAAAATACCTCCCCATCATTCCAAAATCATAAAAGATCAACCTTCCACCATTGACATCATCAACAGCAATATTTCCAGGGTGCTGCATAAAGGAACAAAAAGTGGTTCCAGTCACATCTAGGTGACAGATATTTAATGGCAGGAACCCAAAGCGTGTAATCATAAAAAAACATGTGGACCACAGTTTCCTAATTTGTAGATAAAAATAGATCGTTAAAGAAATTGAGTGAGGCTGTGAACATGGAAGGCTTAACAGAACCACTCTATCATTGGTACCATAATGAATGTCTGGATAGAAGTCTGCCCATGCTAGAGTCTCGCTTTTTTACTCTGCATTAGGTGCTCTGTGTTTGAGATCAGTTTAGAGTTATGGGGTTGCTTAGGTGTTGTTCAATTGAATCCAAATCGTTTGAAATTGTGGTGGAGGATATGTATTCTGGGGTTTGGATTCATGAAAGTTGCAGGGGTTATATTCGATACTTGTTCTTGGGTAAGGCTGACAGCCGCTGGTTACTAGCCACTGTTGAGCAACTGCTGCAAGAGATGGGAACAACGGTGTTCTGGAGACGCTCCAGAGCTGGTTCCCCTGCTGTCCTCGCCTAATGTTGCTCTAACATGCATGGCATTTCCTGGTCGTGGAGGAGCACGGAGGAGGCAGACAGAAGGGTCAAATCCTTGTGCTAGAAGGGAGAAATAGCGAAAGGTGGAGGATTTTTGCACGGAGCTGCATTGGTTTGTTAACCTCTTCCAGTCGTCTTTCGCCGACCAGTCATTGCTGGGTAAGAGGAAGCCTTTGTCATCGTTGACACCTCCGGCGGAGGGGGAAAAGGCTGTTTGTAGAGGTCTTGAAGTCTCCGGCAGTATCTGCCTTGTTGAAGGGCGTTCCTCAAAAGGATTGTTTGGGTGCCCCGATGGGACTAACAACAACTGGGCGGCTGCCGTTTGCAGGTGTGTCAGGGAATGGAAGGCTTGGAGGAAATCCCAGATTCAATACTAGTGGTGTCTGCCGAAGATTTAAAGGATATTTTGGTGACAATCTAGATTTCTGCACCCTTAAAGAGACGTTGGAGAGTATCAATATAGAGGAGTTTTGATGCCTAGCTTGAGTGGACCAGGGTCTTAAAGTTGGACTTATGGGTTCTGGGCCCCAGCCCATAGGTGGGTCCTTGAAGCCCAATGCTGAGCCGAAGCCCAGTGCTAGCTCAACCAAGCCCGAGAGTTAAAGGGTAAGGCCCCAATGGGCTCGGGGGGAGCTCCGACTAAGTTTCCCCTAAAGCCTAAGTCACACTTGTTAAAATGGAAAAACTCGAAGGGTGCTAGCCTGCTAGGCCTTCGAAATTGGGGCGCCCCGGTTTAGGCTCAGGCTCGTCTCACTTGGGTCAATGCAAAAGATCTTGAGCTTTGAGTGGTTTAGCTGCTGCAGGCGCTAGTTCTCTACTGCCGCCAGGGTAGGCTCACGCTGACATCTCCAGGGTGGTGTTTTAGTCAGTGCTCGGTCCTTCTAGTGCTATTCCACAGTTGCTGTTTCACATGGAGGGGAGTAAGGCAAGTGTTGCACAACTTGTCAGAGGTGGTGTAAGGCCTTCAGGATGCTCTCAAAATGACGCAAAACATGCCAATGGTGATAGGTCGACGTTGATGGAGGCATCTGGTGGTGCCGTAGTCAATCCTAAACTCAGTTCAGGGCCTCTGGGTGATCAATGTTGTCATCCCTATGGGGTGGACACATTTCGCGTAGAGGGGAGTAAGGGAAGCTTTGCAAAGCCTGCTGAAGGTGCTCAAAATCATCCAAATGTTGCTAATGGTGTTGTTCCACGGTTGCCATTTCGACTCATTCTATTAGCAAAGACTTTAGCAATGATCTTATAAACACTACTCACGAGGCTAATAGGCTGAAAGTCCACGAGATCAATCGCCTCAGGAGTCTTGGGGATTAAGGCAATGAAGGAGGCGTTGAGGCTTTTCACAAATTTGCTATGAGCATGAAAATCAAAAAAGACCCCCATGATATCAGATTTGATCACGTCCCAGACTCCCAGCAGTCTTTGCATATCATTAATAAAGCGCAAAGAGGCACAATCCTAGTACACAGAGAGTATACAAGAGAACCCCTAATTGAAAGAAAAATAACAGGAATTCAAAAAATCTGCAAAATTAGAAACAAGCAAGCTATGATGTGTAGCTATCCAAGTATGTAACGTGTTAAACACAATCTTTTTTTTTTTTTTTTTAAGACATGTTAAACACAATCTTCCGCAACTCTGTCACCGATGTCTCTACATTTTCAAAATTCTGAGCATTCCTCTCACGCCAAAGACACACAATAAACACAACAAAGCCAACCTCCATACTTCCTTAACTGTACTGCACCCAACCTGACCACCCTAATACAACACTATAACACAAAGACCTCATTTTAGCACTTTCTCCAGTATGCGTATTGACAAAACCAGTGTGACAATGCAAATCAATATATCTGATGTCACCATGTCGAAGTGACCACGAATCGGTTTGGGTAGAGGTTGAAGTTGTCTAGTTATTCAATGTCGTTCCCTTAACCCTGATTTACTTTTAGAAAAGCAACTATACTCTACGAGAGGCAGCATGTTCACTTATTCCGAGTAAAGATTAAAAGTAAGAAACAAATAATATTGAAGAAAATCATTTTTGACTTTCAAGTTTTAAGACAATATAACCTCAAGTTGGTGCAGGAGAAACGCCACATGATAACTCATGCACTTGAAGATGTGAGGGACAATCCTAGGTGAAGCATGAGCCCTTACACATTTGTGCCTCAAGTGTGTAGCAGATGTTTCAAGAATCTTTCCATACAGTAAGCTTTCAGACATAGGCATTGCTTATTTTTAAAACAAAGGCATGCAAGTATAAATGCAATGCATTTCTGCACGTATGCAAGCACAATAAGTTTCTGTTCTGGAATCATTTTCTAATTCCAGAAGATAATCATAGTTGGCCAATTATAAGTATACTTTAACCACTTTGTATAGCATCAAAAGTCAAAGCAAAAACAGGAACTCACAGGATCAGCGTGAAAAAAACCATGAGACAGAATTTGTTCCAAGTATGATTCAACAGCATATCGACCCAACCTACAGAACATAGCACTAGAATCATCAGGTGTTACGAGTAAATCATCCTTGCAACTGAGAAGCATAAGAGTTGGTCACATGTGAACAAGATTTCGCCAAGATGAAAGGCAGGAGATTGGATTAACCTTTGGCGATCAACACCCAGCTGATCCAAAGCTTGTATCTTGTTTATCTTGATCCCTGGGACATACTCCATTGTCAGAACCTACATGCAAAAAATTATAATTGATAATAATTAAAAAGGAGGTTAGATTTAAAAATAAATAAATAAAACCAATGTTCCCTGAATGAGAGGTCGATTACTGAAAGATTAAACCTGTGGTGTCGTATACTCCCAAAAGATTGATGGAACTTTCACATATTCCATATTTTTGAAGTTACTTGCAAATAGTTCTGCATTTGCAGCTTCCTTGGTGTAATCAATCTCCTGAAAATTCAAAATTCTGGTTGCTATCTTTAACAGAGAAAAGCGAGGGGGGGAGGGGGTGTAAAAGAAGGGAGAGAGGGAGAGAGAGAAGAGCTGGACATCAAACTAAAACTTGAGAATAAGTGGCATCAATGATCTATTAAGGACTGAAAACTGCAAATGAAAAGAAGGTATAACTATGTTAAAACTAAAAGGTCTGCTTATTAATTCCAATCTTTATTCAATTATAAACAGTTTAACTAAAAATGCAATCCTCATGCAATTTCTTTTCACATATAGCATTCAAATTTTCCCATAATTATAATCTTCAAAGTAGCACTGACACAATCCTCCATTCAGCAGCCTTATTGATCAAACCATCTCAGAACATCAAGGCATATTCTTCATAAAGTCAGTTCACAGAGTATTGCCTACATGTATAAAGATTTTACGTTCAATGTTATCACATTCTCACTAGCTTGGCATTCTTCAGTAAGCCTTCAGAAGACCAATTAGATTCCAACTTGAATCACTAGACTGCCAACATGACCATAATATCTAACCATTTGATGGCCCCTTGGTATTAACTTGAATGTTGTAAGCTCTTTACTATCAATTGGTTGATATCACATACCAACAAGGAAAGGGGATCAAAATCAGCTAGGCATCATAAAGAAAACATGTCCAACAAATTGGATATAAACCAGAACTACACCTATGGCTAGTCGTTTGATAACACCAAAAGCTCAAGCAAGGACAAAAATGATTTGTGTCAGTCAAAATGGCAATATAACATACTCAACTTGTGTTGTTCAAACTATAAGAAATTTTAGAGGCCCCCCAATTTTGTTGACACATATCTTGCTTTGCATTTTATTCTATGTTGGTCACAAACAAGATCAGTCATAGACCAATGTTTACTCACAACCTTGACTCACATTCTTCTTTTTCTTCAACTGGTCCTTGTCTCATGATTGAACTCTCTCAAACAAATTTCTCTAATATTATCTTTGATATTGTTGCCTAAAATACCTAAATTGATTCAGTATGATACTACTAGTCTATCCTTTCCTGTCCCTTACTCTTCCATATCAACAGCCTTGTCTCAGATGGATACATTTTTTCTTTGAGCATAGCAACCTTTACATCCATCTACGTGCATTAAATTTATTAGAAATAGTTACGAAATTCCATCAAAAACCTAACATAAGAATGAGATAATCAAGGCAATATAGTCACCTGATATAAGACACTAGCACACTCATCATAGATAGCCACCCAATCCCTCTTTGCACCGTCTGACTTTGGGTCAACTTTTTGAAGGTATTCTGCAATTACCTGGAATAAACAATGGCCATAGGACCAATGCATGTCAGAATTGCTAAACACCTTAACAGTTTAAATACAAAGAAGAACTTATAAAATATATCCATATATAAAGGTGGTAAAACACGCGCATGCACATACAAGACATAAGCAAAAAGAAGAAAAGGCATAAAAAGTAAATTCCACCAAGTGTCTTAGTTACCATGATTTCATAATCACAGTATGTTAAGTAATATATCTGATGAAAATTTTCAATTTTGCCAAGCCAAAGAAATCAAGGAAGACAATTTCGAGCTAAAAGGACCAAAAAATCAAATATGATGAATAGTGGGAATTTCACCTTTATACCAACCACTGAAACAAGAAGCATAGTGTTTTAAGCATATAAGACAACTAACCCTCAGGTTTTTAAGATCAATATCAAAAAGGCCCTTGAGACCAGGCCTTTGTACTTTAACAACAACATCCTGTCCCTTTAATCTCGCACGGTGAACCTGACCTGCATAAAATAGATATACTATTACCATACTTCAAATCTTATCTTATCAGCAATTGCAACTATAAACCTAGAAACAGTTTTACCATAATAAACAAAAATAAAACAAAATAAAATAAGGAACACTTTAGCTAATGTCACAAGAGAGTTATGGGTTGCGCTATTCCGTCTTTTTGGCATAAAGTGAGTTATGCCTAGAAAGGTAACAAAGTTGTTGGCTAGCTGGAGAGATCATGTGGGAAGACATAACATTTTAGAAGTTTGGAAAATGGCTCCTTTGTGGTTAATGTGGTGCATTTGAAGAGAACGGAATGCAGGGAGTTTTGAAGATTGCGAGATTTCGGTGGTAGATCTAAAATCTGCTATTTCAAATCCTTTTATGCATGGATGGCAGCGTATAACAGTCCTCACTTTTCTAGTTATACGGAATTTTTGGACTTTTGTTCTTCTTTTTCTCCCTTATAGGGGATCTAACTTGTATATTCCATGTATACACAGGTTGCACCCCTCTGCACTGCCTAATGAGATTGGTTTACTTATATAAAAAATAATGCACTTTTTTTTTTTTAACACAGCATCAAAAGCAAATCAAGATTACCGAGACTTGCAGCAGCTATTGGTTCGTAGTCAAACCGATCAAAGACATCATTCACAGGAACTCCAAGCTCCTCTTCAACTATGGACACAGCAGTCTCTGATGGGAAGGGAGGAACTTGATCCTGAAGCAAAAAAACCAATTCAGTTCTAACCAAAAGAATTGGCAATACAGAAAAAAGATAGCAAAGCCATAATAGCCAATGAAAGTTGTTCACTTGTTCTTTGAGGAAAAAAAAATGAAGGAAAACAAGGATAAATTTTACTTCCAAAAAGCTGGTAGCAAAGCAATGGTAAATGGCCGAGGAAAGGGGAAAAAAAGGAATAGTGATAAATATGTTATTAAGCTAACCCTTTTTGACAAAAGATCATCTGCATCATCATGCTTTGACAAACTTGACGTGTTCTAAGTTGAAAGGAACTTTACCTATCAACAGAATACAGAATGAGCACAGAAAGTGGGCTTTTTGCTTTTTTTTGGGTTTTGGGCTTGTGGGAGCTCTATGTATACGGCTTGTGTACTTAGGGGCGCCTTACGCTTTTAATAAAGTTTTACATTACTTATCAAAAAAAACATATCTGAAAAAATACATTAGCTTTTCTTTTCTTTTCTTTTCTTTTTGTTTATACATCAGTAATCTGTTGTTTATGCTTTTTATTCTTTTGGGGAAATGGAAAAATCAAACTTCTGGTGCTCATTATCACAGAATAATTAAAAAATTATGAAGAATGTTAAAATGAAGGTTTCACATCAAGAGGCATTACTATACTCTGATGTTCTGATGTTGACGTTAAAAATTTAAATAGTATTGCTGTACAAACCAACGATCAGAAAGACATTACTGGGTGTGGCTGTGCATGTGTATCAGAGTTCAAAGGATGTAAACCTTTGTTTCAACATCATCCCCCACCCCCCACCCCCCACCCTCCCAAAAAAAAAAAACACTATTTGACATTCCTGCATGTATCGAGCTTTCATGATACGCATTTTGGTTGCTGATATGTTGGCTACATGGAGAACTTCTATTCTGAATGTGCTAATGGAATGGGCAATCCTCTTCCTTAATTATATATAGCAATTGGCTAGCTTTCCAGTAATCGTTATCCACCAATCAAAGAAGATACAGAACTCACAAGAGTTGCTTAGACGAGATCACAAAGAGGAAAACTATTCAAGTCTCAGAAGGCTGTTAAAGATCAATAGTCAGAGTTTTAAATGCCAAAACAATGTGTTGTATTGATGAAAACACATTCATTAATCTGGTTCATTTTTTTTTATTTTTTTTTTGATAAGTATTCATTAATCTGGTTCATTTAAAGATGAGAACTAGACAGTGGAATAATGAAGAGAACCAGAGAGTGAACAATGAAGAGCAAACAAAAACTTTAATGCAGCATGCGAGCAGCTAGTACCAGTCAGCATATATTTTGCATTCAGACATAAGGGTGAATATTTTGTGCCAGTATAAGACTTGATTATTCAGGCAAATTTTGTTAACGGTAAAATACGCAGGAAAGATATTAAATAGAGACAAGCATTGAAGCACACTATGGCATGAAGCACACATGAATGAAATTTAAAATAGAAAAACTTCAACCTGAAGTTCTGACAACTGATCAACATATTCTTGAGCAAGAATGTCCACCCTTGTGGAGAACTGCTGCCCAATTTTGATGAATGTAGGACCTAATCTCAAGATAGTCTCTTTAAGCCACTTGGCGAGGGCCTTCCGTCTTAAAGCTTTCTTCTCTTCTGTCATTCCTCCTGCAAATTCACATCTTCGAAATTAGATCTAGATTAAATAAAGAACAACAAGAAACTCTTTCGCTATGAGGAGCAGGGAGAGGACAATATTGTTCTTTGTGGAATTTGTCAGCTGATTTTATTCCTGCTCCTCTTGACCGTGTCAAATGAAAATTTCTCTTTGTTCCTTTAGAATCTGATTCAGATCACTATAGGGTTCATTTACAATCACATTTGTTAAAATAGTCCATCAATTCTCAACCCGCCAGCTTGATACTGAGTTTTTTTCTTGCTGGAATCTAATAGGATTTATTTCTATAAAGCAATTCCCAGTTTTGGAGTTATAAGCAGCTAATGTTGTACCATGGATTTCTACTTATCAAAAAATATTGTACCATGGATTTCTGAATGGCTTTCTCGTCCACAACACTTGCAAATTATTTTCCACCCAGCATTAGATATTGCAAAGTTTTTATTTCTTCACTTGGACTCCTAGATGGATATGGGCCAGATTTTCAAAGTTATTACTGGCACAACAGCATCAGAATTTCAGTTGTGAACAGAGCCTAAACTACATGCTTTCAACCGTTTTAGAAATTTTCAATCCAGAGGATGCCTGACCTCGATAAGAGAATTTTTGATTGTTCAACCAAGCCTTAAAGAGAAATGTTAGAACAGATCCCCATATTTCCAAGGTCCTCTGTATTGTTGAGTAGGTTTTGAATCTATTCCAACGGCCACCAGGTACAACAGAAACCTGCAAAACCCGTATTTTTCCCAAAGATTATTCTCAACATTTACATAGATAGATATATATATATATATATATATGAAAAGGGGGAGGGGGGGAGGGAGGGGTGGGGGGGGAATTTAACTTAAAAATCTTTTCTGGAGATATTCATTTTCTAGGAAAGATGGATATGATATCCCGACACAATGGTATCTTTTGGCTGCTTGAGCTGAAGTAAGAGATGGGTGTGCTATCATCACGAGGAATATTTATATATAAAGCAACCAAACAAAATAAGTAATTATGTCATTGAGATAAATATGAAAACCTATGCCACAACTATATAAAGTAGACTCCGCTTCCACATCCATGCACACAACACCATTTATGGTAGTTTAATATATTCAGCTGTTTAGCTTACTAAAGAGAACTCAACATTCTACTTATCAAAAAAAGAGAATTCGACATTCAAGAAAGTTAAAGTTCACATCTTGCTCATCTAATCTTCCTCAACATTCTTGTCGTCTTTTGTTTTACATTGAAGGTCTGGCCCTCATCCCCCAAAACCCCTTCAGCCAGAAAATAACTTGAAAAAGCAATATTGTCAGCTGCAATATGTGTATATTTTCCGCTCATAGATCAACTCCAAGAATATGTTAGTTAAGGAACATCTTAACAAATACATATAACATTACATGAAGCAAGAAGGCCAGAAGTCAGCTCAAAGCAATAGAATTGCATAATCATAATTTGAATAATTCCCGACATATGAACCATACAATGGAAATCTAATTAGAACCACCAGTGCCAACCCCACCAACCAACCGTCAGCCCGAACTCCATGATTCATAGCTAGAATTCTATTCTTCAATAACACATCAAAAGCTGTCTCTTTATGTATAAATAATTGATGTTCTCATTAGCACGTTTATATTAGCTTATCATGAATACTTTGTATCCACTAACCTTTTGTCCTAGTTGTGATAGAAGAGACGGATATTTGAACTGGCATTCCACAATCTATCAAACCCTACTTACAATTTACATGGCAGAGAATGACATGATGATTTAAATACACTTGCATTTTTCTTCAATTCTTTCATCTATCTCTTTCTAAGATTCATACACTTCAATTTCACTAACACTTATATTTCTCCAATGAGCTCTGGCTCAAATGGCACTTATAATTCTTCATATTTTTGTTGTTAATTATTTGTAGCTACTTTCATATTTGTTATCCTATTGAAGTTTTCCTTACTTATAAAAAAAATAATTAAAAAAAAAAAAAAGAAAAAAAAAAAAGAAAGAAAGAATGGGATAGAGGGTGAGGTGATGGTTTAAGACCCATGGGTGCATGCGAAACTTATCAATGAAAAAACGCTCATATTTCCCTCAAAAAAAAATCTCACATAAGATGCGTAACCCACCTAGACAACACAACCACCACCAACATTCCAACAACAACAACAAATTTGGTTTGGAACACACTAAAGCTGCCTTGCTTTGCATAGAGTTGGGTCTTTCATCATTGAATCCCAGACCCCAATTCCGAATCTGTACTTTTCTTAGCTGAATTCAAATTCACTAAACCCAAAATCGAAAACAATAACAGAACAGCCAAGCAAACATTTTGTTTCAAATTCCATGTAACTGAAAACTCAAATCAACACCCATTTTACCTCAACGGAATCTCCCCCAGCTTGCTTGAACCAGGCGTCTTCTTTCCCAATCTCCTCTACCCTTCTCTTCCTCCCCGCCTCCTTCGCCACAGGATCTTCAACTTCCAGCACCACCTCCGCCGCCGCCGCCGCCACACCATTCCCGTTGACATACTTCACCAAGCTCCCATTCTCACTCTCGGACACACCCACGCCGCCATTCGAGTACGCGCCATACCTCGAACCACTAGCAGCTCCATTCCCATTCAATTCCTTGACCAATCGCCTTTCCCTCTCTTCCACTGCCACACCTTCCTCATTCACAGCCCTAATTGGAGTCCGAACAGAAAGGCTTTTCCGCCGATTTCTACACGGAGAATGCCCAGAGAGACAAAGCCGGCGCTTGGGAAAGGTTTGCGGAGAGAGAAAAATGAGCTCAGGCAAAAGTAGAGAAGTCGCCATGAATTGGGTTTTTCCGGAGAGTAGTTGATCCCTAATTTCTCATTTGCGACCGTGACAGATAGAGAAGGGTTTTCTTTTCTCTGTGTGGTTGTGACAGTGAAGCAGTTGAAGCCTTGAAAGGAAGAAGAAGAAGACAGGAGGACTGGAGGAGGTGAGGGAAAGTGGAAAAATAGAAAGAAATGGAGGGAAAGGGGTGGAGGTGGGTGGGACACGTGGCAAGTGGGAAGATGAGCGTTTGGGATTTGGGGATTCTGATTGGACGAGTACCCTGACGCGTGGTCTTGGCCACAGACACAGTTCGTGTGTGTGGAAATGTTTTGGACGCTTCTTGGCTTACGTGTCCATGTACACGTTTGCTTCATTGCCCCATTTTCTTCCTTCTTTTGGCGGTAGCCGGTAGGTGGCCTACGAACCAAGCATACCCTCTTCCCATGTCACTAGGAAGGCTCAGCAAATATGTATATAATACAATTATATTTTTATTTTATAATTATTTCATAAGAATAATATGGTAGTCCTGACCAATTCTTAATTTAACAAGATTAATCTTGTTTGACTAGGTATTAAATTTATTTTTTATGTTTTTTTCTATAGATAATAAATTAATATTGGATTAGATATTAACTTCATTTTTTATGTTTTTTTTTCTATAGATAATAAATTACTATCAATACCCTCGTAATATTTTTTTTCTCAACTAATAAAAAAGAATAAATGTCCTCGAAAAATAACTCAATCGGTTGGAGACCACACCTCATAAAACAGAAATCACTAGTTCGAATCTCCTCAAACTCTTGTGTGAACATATAAAAAGTAAAAAATAACTTAGATAATTTTAGAAGCTATCTGTTTTCATTGCACAACGGCAGAATGCCTAACATAGTGAAATAAAATAAAATAAAAATAAAAAATTGAAATCTAATATCCTAAAATAAAAAATAGAAAGATACAAGGTGGTTATTTGATATTTTCCCTATCATATGTTTTCACATTCACAATCACTTGGAAGAGTATTTGGCACGTTTTCAACTATAATACAAAGGGGTAACTTGCGGTTGACACGCATGTTAGCTTTCAAATTGTACTCAAAAATTAAGAAAAAAAAAAAATAGAAGTAAAATTTATAACTTCTCTTAGCTGGCTGTATCCTCTGCTTGCATTTATACATCTTGCATGGAGACAAAGAACCATAGTATACTTTCTCAACTAAAATGACACCTTTCTGAAAATTCTGAAAAACGTTTTGAGAGAGAGAGAGAGAGAGAGAAATTTCCTTTCCATTTACATCTCATATTTACAGAATAATGCTCTCTAGACTACCTACAAAACTCTTACAGAACCCCAGGAGAATATCGCCGATTCTCCCCCAACTATATTCTAATAAAAGCCCATGAGAATCTCCCCATACCCCAAAGACTAGCATACACCAGTTGATCATGATGCCAATAGCTGCAACTTCAACTAAATGGAATTTTTCCCCCCTTTAGCATACACCAGTGCTATGATAGCATTGAACGAATTCTTCTGGGTTCAAGCTTAACAGTGACAGGCTCATTGCCGGTCGGCCAGCTTAGAGTCCATTGCTAATCCTGACAACCTCCATCACTGTTGCATTGCAAAAGAAACATCTCTGGCAATTTAAAAGATGCCTGGTAATACAGCCATAACAAGATCTATGTGAACAAGGGACAAACTGGGCATCTGCTTCACCAGCATAACAGATGCAGCACGTGCTATCATCCATCTCAGTTTCTCCCCCGTACCCCATTGTATCAACTACTTGTGACTCAGTCCGGCTGATAAGGATGCTTGCAAATTTCTCTAGCTGCCCGAGTTTTCCAAGATAAGCATCCCCCCTAAAGGATCCAGCCTGAAAAAAAAAAAAAAAAAACAAAACAAAACAAAGAACATGAGCATAAGGTGTAAATTCCAATTATAAACCTTCGTCTTAACAAACATCCTTTCTAGATGTTTCAAGCAATCAAGATGTGAAAGTAGTAAGCAACTGGAACAGAAAAATTTGCGGATAGGGGAGATAAAACTCTGAGAGAGAGAGAGAGAGAGAGAGAGAGAGAGAGAGAGAGAGAGAGAAGCAGTCCAGAACTAACCCAGTTGTAATCCAAGAGATACTGGAAACCATAATGAACAGTTTTAGGGCAGTCCATGCTTGCAAAGATGCCCACAACATCATTGTGTTCCCTGCACTCTGTACCGGAACTAGCATCCAACAAATTCAAGATGATCCCCACGAGAGGTGCCAATATCATGCTCCGGTTCACTTTCTCTATAGAATGACCATGTCGTCTAAGGGACCTGCAAAATTAACAAGCAACAATATGAGAGGAAATTCAAAACTTCCCTTCTAATTGCAGCAATTGATCATGTTAGGTTAAGAATTAAAGTCATTCATGAAAAGGAGCTGATGACACTAATTGTGAATGAAATGGCAATGAATATAAATAAAAAGGAAAGACACGATTGTTAAAGAGGTAAATGGGGATATGGCCACGAATAAGGCCGAGTGACATAATAGGATCCATGCAGCCACACCAATTAATTGGGATTAAGTTTTAGTTGAGTAGATCAAGTTAAATACTTCTAACATTTAACAACAATCAAAATGTCCATACATTTGAAGAGTGGGAAGAGATTACTTCATCCAAGTTCAGAACTACGAGAAACATAAAAGACTCAAAAAAAAAAATTTGGAAAAAAAAAAAAAAAAAAAAAAAAGATTGAACGCAGATTATGAATCCGTTAGATGCAGCTCCTCATCCAGCAATCAAAAAAGATTTTTTTTTTTTAGTACAACAAAATAATGGTAAACTTGAAAAGATTCATAACTTAAATCAGGAAATGGAAAACTGGGAGAGGAACAGCATGGGTTTGCATACACTAGCACAGAAACTCACAAGTCAAAAAACTCAGCATCTGCGGCTGAAGTTATGTGGTTCAGAATAAAGACAATCAGTTCAGTTAGCCGTCGAAGATTTGTATCAGTTCCCAACAGGAATGCTTGAGGGATTTCACGAGTACAGAATTCCAATATCCTAGCAAGATTGCAGGAGAGATCATATATGACACTGCATTTTCTTTGCTGAAAATCTGGTACCTGCACGAATGTTTTATGACAATTACAATTACGTAACATATCGGAGAATGGGGGGGAGAAAAGTGTCGGGAATGAAAAGGGGAAAGGGGGATGGTTAAAACAACAAGGAACAAATCTGCACTTGCCAGAAAAATACATTACAGGAAATATTATAAATGACTAAGCTTGTCAAAACCTCAGAAGTATTCCTGAAATAATTAACCTTCAATATACCATAGCAGCAATGACAAGTGATTCTTTTCGTCCCGGCCCTAATAGCTGTTTTAGTCTACTACAATTATTTAATCCAATCAATGATATACGTAAGGAAATGAGGAAAAGTGACACCCCAGTCTCAGAACAGGTAATAATTCTTCTTTTCTTTTTCTGTGATAAGTAAAGGAAGTTCATTAAGGCGCAAATCAAGTACACAGGAACTATAAAAAAGAAACTACCCAGCAAATCAAGAACAAGAAAAAAAGTACAAAAATCTGCAAAGCTAGAGACTTGAGTATGGCAGCAGGTTAATCAATCCATAACGAGTAGAGACTTGGCAGCTGCACAACCCAACCCAGAAGCTTGAGTATGGATGGAAATAACTTCACTCTAAACTACAATTTAAACAATAACCAGGACTCAGAACAAGTAAAGGATCAATCCAGGTTAATCACTTAATGTCCAAATGAAACAAAATTTTTTAAGTCAATTTCGAACCAGACCTGAGCAGAATGGATGTGGGATAACAGAGGCAAACACATGGATCTTAAAAGCCATGAAGTTGAATCTACTTGAATATTTAACTTGTTAGGGATAGTGCCTTAAAGTCCAATTACTTTGTATGGCATTTTACCATGATTCCATCATATCTGTTAATACCATAACAGCATGTCAAACTACTACGACTGCACCACACACCATCCACACAAGCCATGACAACAGAGCCTTAACTGACCCATCTGCCTGCAGCACTAGATAATTTAGGGCACAGTCAAGAGCATCAAATCCAAACATTTTACCATGATTCCATCTAGTATTCTTACCCAAGAGATCGAGTCAATCATATTAAATTACTATCTAATTCATGAAAGGAAATCAAAGAATACTATCATCATTTGAACACTACAAAAAAAATTAAAAGGCAACAAGTTCAAAGATCAGACAGAAGTCAACTGAACAACTAAACTAAAAGTTGTTGGAAGATATGAATTTGCCATCTTGGGTCTAAGTACTAATAACAATTGCAAATCTCCAACAAAATAAGGCAATTTTTCTCACCCACCCCAAATCACCCTATTTGACACACACACAGACATACAGTGCTAACCACAGTGTCAGTTACTGTGATGGACATGCACAGCAGCACAAGGCACGGGACCTACTCTCAAACACAGTGATGCAGGTAAGTTGACTCTCATATACAATGCAATGCAGATAAACTTCCAGGCTTATACAGATTGCTTTACCAAAAGTCAGAATGTGATGAGAATATTTTAGATGCGTCTGTCTCTGGCTAAGTCATGATTATCGGCAAAAGAAAACTTTCTTCGCCAGAAAGTTTCAATTGATCAGCCTTGCATAAAGAAAATTCCTGAAAAATAGTTAAATTTTGGGAATGACAAAGAAAAGGATACGCCTTTTGAAACACCATAACAGGTTGTGGATCATGTAATCCAGATAAGGGATCACTCAGGCTCATTGTCTAGGAAAGTGCTCCCTCGTCCAAAAACTGGTTCTGTTTTTTAATTGTAATCAAATTTGGTTCAGGTTGTCAAAACCAAATAATTGTGCCCCAATACAATGTCATAGTTATGGTATATAATACTTTGCAAAAGCCAGGATCTCATCAAGTCAGCTCAAATATATTTATCAATTCTTAAAGGAAACTTTTTTTTTTTATAAGAATTCTTAAAGGAAACTGGCCAGAGATTATTATCAAACACCTCTTTGTTCACACTCTTTGATCCCAACTGCTCTATCATTCCTTTTTTTTTTTATGAGTAAGAGAAGTTTTATTAAAACACGTAAGGCACCCCTAAGTACACTGGGAGTATACAAAGGAACAACCAAAGCCAACCAAAGAAAACAAACAAGCCCAAAAGAGCTAAACCCCCAAAACCCAAAAAGAACACCGAAGAAGCAGACCACAAAATAAACCCAACTAAACCCACAAGGAAACAAACCCAAAACCCAAGAACAAAACACCTCAAGACCCACAAAGGTTCTGGATTGGGAGATGGATATGGTCCTTTCTTTCTTCGACCGATTATATTCCACTTCGACTCATCATGGAGAGGGTGACAGATTAGTGTGGAATCCCTCTAAAAAAGGTTTATTTGAGGTGAGATCCTTCTACGAAGAGCTCATTAGGAAAGATGGCCCATCTCTTCCATTTTTTTCTTGGAAGAATATTTGGCGTGTTAAGGCTCCAACAAGGGTGGCTTTCTTCGTATGGTCAGCAGCTTTGGGCAAAATATTGACGCATGATAACTTGCATAAGAGGAATGTAATAGTAATGGAGTGGTGTTGTTTATGCAAGAAGAGGCGGGAGTCTATTGATCACTTGTTGCTTCACTGCGAGGTCGCCCAGGCTCTTTGGAGCTACGTTCTTATTTTATTTGGGGTTGAGTGGGTTATGCCACGAACAGTGTTGGAGTTATTGAATAGTTGGGGGGCGGCAATTGGGAGTGGTCATGCTAAAGAGGCTTGGCGGTTAGCTCCTCTATGCTTGCTGTGGTGTATTTGGAGGGAGCGGAATGCTCATCTGTTTGAAGATGTAGAGACACCTATGGTGGAGCTACGGAAGCGGTTGCTCAATACTTTATATTTTTAGATAGCGCCACATCATAGTTTGAGTGTCTTTACTTTTGTAGATTTTTTAAATTTACTTTCTGTTCGACCCTTTTAGGGGGTCTCTTGTATACTTCCCGTGAATAAGGGTTGCGCCCCTTTGCGCTTTTCAATAAATTGCTATTACTTATCAAAAAAAAACAAAGGTTCTGCCTAGCCTAGCCTTTGGCCTATTGGCGAGCCATCACCTCTTCCAATTTAGCCAAGAACTTCTCGCAACGACCCGCATCCTCCGCCTGCTCAACGGGCAACCCGTTTCAAAACTCAAGAACCTTCTCCCGGGCACGATCGCTCAAAGCGGAAGGGGCTATCGCAGTGTTGGCATACTTCTTCCCAGGAGCTGCAGAGAGGTTATCGGCAGACTTCTTCTCTACTACTGTTACTTTCTGCCTTGATTTGAGGAGTTCTTCCTTCGATTTATGTCCTCCTGGCACCGCTTGCTGCTTGTTACATCCCTACGTTCTTCTTGATTGACCTAGGAGTTGTTCTTTGGAAGAAAAATTAATCGCAGTGGACCCAGAAAGTGCCGAAGAAGGGGAAGAGATCACCAGCAACGCCACACTTGGAGACCCAGAGGCAGACGCCGGATCAGAAGAAACCGGCCCTAAGAGATTTGCATATCCCTCTATCATTCCTTAAAGAAGCCAAAGAAGTGGCTTTGCTAAAGAAGAGGGACCTGCCAGCACCTAATGGTAATTTTCAGGGGTTGGAGTTGAAACTTTTGCCCCATTTCAAATTTTCAATTGAAGGGCCAGTTCAACCCAATCATAGACAGGTCAGGTTCAGATTGACTCGCCCAAGCATATTGTCATTAAAATTTATCTTCTAATTATGCCAATTATTTTCATTAATTATTATAGTCGCAAACACTTTTACCCCTAATAAGGTCATCACAACTTACAGTTCAAATATAGAGTTAATGTATAATATGTTATAAACTTGTAATTATAATGTTAGTTTGTGAAATTTGTTCTGAAAAATGCGAAAAATCTGCATCGTGAGGAGATGTGGGATAGATGGTTCCAATTGAGTTGATGATATTCAAAGGTTAGACTTTAGTCTTCTTCTTCTTTTTTAAATAAGTAATTCAAATTCATTAAAAGCACAAGAGGCACAACCATAATACACTTGAAGTATAAAAGAGAGAACCCCTAATATACAAAAAAAGAACTCCAAAAACTCAGATAAATTAGAAAAAGACAAGCAATTGAATGCTACTATCCATGTGTAAAGGGATTGGAACAGCATCTTCTTCAACTCTAACATCGCAATCTCACCATCTTCAAAGCTCATTGCGTTTCACTCTCTCCAAATACACCACATTAAACACAGAGTCAACCTCCACACTTCCAAAGCAGTACGGGTCCCAATTGTCCTCTCCAACTCACTAAAAACTCTCTCACCCTTCAAGGCATAACCCATGCAACACCAAACAAATGGAAAAGCTAACTCCATAAATCTATTGCAACTTCACAATAAAGGAGGTGATCGATAAACTCTCCACCACTCTAACACATACAACACCAATTCACCACAATAACATTCATCTTTCATAAATTATCAGAAATCAAGATTTTTCCTAAAGTCGCCGTTCACACAAAAAACGCCATCCTCGAGAAAGCCTTAACTTTCCAAATACTCTTCCACGGAAATGAGGACTTACCGGAGTAGATAACACATGATAGTAAGACTTCACTTCAAACAATTTTCTTTTAGAAGGATTCCAGCAAATTTTATCCACACCTTCTTGCCTTACTCTTTGAGAATAAAATTACTCAAAGAAAGCAGAGACCACTTCCACCTCCCAATCATACACATCTTATAAAGAATTCCAATGAATGTTTCCATTCCGAAATTGCATGTGATTTGCCACCCACACATCCCTACAACGTGTAAACTGAATAATTACGGATAAGAAAACTTCAAAGGTTACTCCCCACACCATAAATCATGCAAAAACTGCATCGTAGATCCATCTCCCACCTTATACCTAACAAATTTATTGTTCACCAACAATCTCCGCATAGCCTCCTCCGTAGCATGCCGCCACAACCACTTATCCAAAAGGGTTCAGTTAAACTGAATCAAATTCTTCATCCCAAACCCCTTGAAATTATCAGAGTACATATTTTCGACCACTTCACTAAACAAAACTTAAAATCATCACCAATTCCCTCCAAAGAAAGTCCCTCTGAAGTTTTCCAGTCTATTAGCCACTTCTACCGAAATAGGGACAATGGACAAATAATAAGTCGGTCAATTAGAAAGAATTGGACTTCAGTTTTCCAAGACATTTATCAAAGGAGTTGAAGGGTCGAGCGTATGAGTTTTACCATAGGCCACCACTACCACACCTACTTGGAAGAGATTTTGGTAGGAGAGTATCATTTTTTTTATGAATAATAATTTATTAAAGAGAAAAGGCAAAGCCCTCGTACATGATAGTAGAATATCATTTTGCATGTGAATACTTGGTTATTTGATATTTCCCTACTTTGAAACTCTAATTTTCAGTCATGTGCATGGTAAGCATGTTCAAAAATTATATATACATCCGAAGACTTATAATCTATTTATTTGCTAGTTTCTGCAGTACCACAAGAGTCGTATATATTCAAAGTTACCACTTTATCCTTTGCACAGAACATCCCAATGCTAAAAACAGGTGGAAAGCAGGGAAGAAAAAGATGGACAAACATGATTATTGTAGCCTTCCAGGTTCGCAACAAATAGTTTCAGATTGTCCACCCTAAACTAGGTGATTAATGTAATCTAGATGCAGGATAGTTCCAGGTCTACAATTTTTATTTCATTATGTTAATCAGCAGTCTATCCTGACACCAATATCCCCGACATTTTGCTATCCCATTCAGTATGTATCTATCACCAGTTCATCATTGACCAAACTAAAGATAGGGATCAGCTGCTGTCAAACTGTTCTCCTGTTCCACTTATAGCTACTTCTTCCATTTGTTTGTGATCCTCCAAAAAATTTCCTCAATAGTTCTCTCTCGCATCTCCTCCCCCCCCCTCCTCCCCCGGGGTTCTTTTAAGTCCTTTCACCTTTACTGTAATGCTCCCCGCAGTGCTGTCAGAAGTCCTTTATACACAATATATCCCATTTGTATTGTATGAAATGAGAAGAAAATATCATTTCCGCCATAATAACCAGGTTTTGAAACAAACAAAAAATTAATTAATAAGATAGAGAAAGAAAGTGCCATGTCTCTGTTCGGACAAGATTAGCCATACCTGGAACTTTTCTTGCATTTCTCGAATGGAAACTGAAAATTCAGTCATTGTCCAGCTGAGAGTGTTAAATAGGCGGTTGAGGAAAGCTGAGAACAGCTCTTTTTCATTGATGCAGGCTTCCTGTATCAATATCTTTATGGATGAAGAGGCCAACAGCAAAAAATAAAAGTGTCAGAAGGTACTCACTCTGCAGAAGAGAGAGAGAAGAGAAAAGGTATCTAGCAACAAATAAAAAATCACTATAATCTAAAAAAAAATTATCACTATTCACCTGGAAACCCACTGACGAAGATGATGATTCCCCATACTTGGAAGAACCAAAGCCAGAACTCCTACACAGTCGCAGAAGAATGTTGGTTACTGGGATCCAGGATCTCTGATCAAATGCCGACAGCAAAGCTTTTGGCAACCTCTGGACTGCTGCTTCATTGCTCTCAAAAGCAGCCAAATATTCCTTGTACTGTACCAGGACCGATATAGATTGAAGGAGAAGATCCCTAAGATCTGCACTTGATATCCTTGGGTCATTGAAGTGGGTAACAACAAAGGTGACCTGATCAACAAGACAACTAAGGTATAACTTATCTGACTCACATTATTGAATGCATTTAATGTTCCTAATAAAGCACATTTTGAATCTGTTGCCTGAATAATATGCCAAAGTAGTAGCACAAGTCAGATCTAGACTTGTAAGAAGTCATGTATCATATGTGCATATCATAATAATTCCAACACTACATGTAAGTACAGCAGGGGCAAAACAGACCATGTATATTGTTTCAAAATAATAAGAAAGACTCTTATGGAAAAAGTAAAGAAGCTTTCTGAAATTTTGTTGCTTTGTTTAGGATATGGAAAATACACAAGTATGTGTAGTATATTTTTACATGAAAGCTAACCCTATTATTCTTTTTATCTTTCATGTTGCACGTCAAGAGGTTATTGGCAACCAAGATCCTATCAACATCAAAGGATTCACACATCCTTCTTGTTGAATATTACATTCGCCATGAATGCCATACAGGTTTTAAGTTAAAAAAATTGAGATAAATGCTTTTTCCTTCGTCTGATAGGGATCCCAGTAGCCAATAATCCAGCAATCGGTTACCCAAAACTGCTACCAGCACACATTCATAGTATTCAGTTTATACTATTTTCATAGTGAAGGAGGGAAGGAGAAAGGAAGGTCAAGTGAAATGGAACGATGGGCTTCTTGCTGATTCCATGGAAGCTTTGAAGAAGACTGGCGGCTTTTGCAATAAGGCTTCAGTTGTAGAGCCTTATTCTAAGGAAGATTCTGCAGCTCCCCCTTTGAAGTCTTCTGAAGATACGACGAGCAATGAGAAGAAGGTAGTGAGTAATGGGAAGAAAGGCTTCCTTCGGAAAGGATTTCTCAACCAGAGGTCGTCTGTGTTGGCCCATTCTACCAAGTCCTCCTTGCCTTCTGAGTTGGCCTTGTCTTCGACTCCGGAGGTCAAGGAAGTTGGTGTTGTGAGGGACAGCGGCATTACCAAGTATCAACAGTGGCCGGTTGGGTTCGATCATTCTGAGGAGGCCCTGGTATGGGAGCAGGATGAAGAGTCTTGGGATGGGGTGCCAATGGTTTGGGAGATGGATGATGGTCTTGATGTGGAGTCGTTGGCAATTCACGATGCTATTTCAGAGGATTTTTTTCGAGATCGTTTGGTAGCTCGCAAAAAGACTAAAGGCAAGAGGGAGCTTTTGAATTTGAAAAGCTCCGTTAACTATGGAGATGTGAGCGCTCCCTCAAGTCGCCGAAAGAATAGGATCCCTTGACGTAGGATTGTGTTCTCCTTGGTGGGTTTTGTGGTTTTGGGCTGTTCGGTTTGTAGGGTTTGTCTGGGATCCTTTAGGTTCTTTTGGGCTCTGCTTTTGGCTAGCATTTGGTTGCTTCTATGTATACTCCCGGTGTACTCAGGGGCGCCTTACGCTTTTAAATAAAACTTTTATTACTTATCAAAAAAAACTATTTTCATGTCAAATCAAACTCAGAATAGCAAAAAGAACAAGAAGAAGAAGAAGATTAATAGATGAGACATACAAATGCAGCAAGTCCGTGTTTGACAAATATTGCAGGGGAAACGAATGGAGGATCACTCTTACGCAACACGTGAAAGCAATCAACCTGTGACAGCAAATAGAATGGCAATATATACTAAGGTTAGTGGAAATAAAATGCCATAAACCCATTATACATACAGTAAGATGAGATTAAGCTCAATCAAAATATGAATGTTATCCAAAAAAGAGCTAATAAAAAGTTCATAACTACTAGCTATATGTGGTATGTCTAAATCCTTTGACACAACACATGAACCTTTTCATTCTTTTTGGAACACAGCAAAAAGAATGAAAAGAGAACAAAGTCATGTACACAAAAATGGCTTAAGACAGATAAAGAGTGTACTATATGCATGCGTTCATGTAGAAATGTAAATATAGGTATGTAATTTTGTGCCTCTGTATGTAGGTATGCAGTGCAAACCAGAGCACTCTTACATGTACACAAACAGAGGTGAACATCTAGCCTTTGTAGTGTGCTGATACTAACATACCACCTCTGTTTGCATGCTAGTGCAAACATGAGAGAGAGAGAGAGAGAGAGAGAGAGAGAGAGGAGGGCGGAGGGCGTAAAGACTCATTATCTTAGAATTGCAAACAATTTCATGGAGGCAACTCCATAACATCCTAATGCAGCCCCAAAACTTTCCTCTTCAAGCTCACTGCAGTTTGCATTGATTTGATATACTTCTACCAAGAGATGCAACTATATTTTGTTATGATATGCACATTGCAATGGAAGAAAGAAGAGCAGAGAAAAGAATTTTCTATATGTTTAATGCAACAAGGTAAAATAAAATTTTCTATATGTTTAATGCAACAAGGTAAAATAAAATAAACAATCAACATATTTTACACAAATTCATGTTGAATAAAGATTCTACATACCAGGGCTTCCAAATAAAATTCAGGGATGTAAACAAACACCGAATCCACTTTGCTAAGAACCAGAAGCAACTGGACAATCCACATGCACATTGCATACATCCCTCTCTGCTTCCATTGAGAAAATAGAGAAATGCGATACCTGTAGAGCATGACAGTAACAGTTAGAAACTAAGAGTGCAAGTTATTCATCAAAAAAAAAAGTGCAAGCACAAACAAAGTTTTTCAAATCACAAGGTGAACTATCACTTTCCCCGACTTTTCAAGACTTCCCCAACTACTGAGAGGGCAGCCTAAATAATATATATACATGCATATGCATAAAAATAAATAATTAATTAATTAAAAAATTAAAATAAAATAGAATAAAAAAATTCATCGTCAAAGCAAAGACCATATCTCCTCATACAAGCTCTAATGTTTTTCATTTTCAAATATCATAATAAAGTATTAATCAGATAACATATGTACCCAAAACATCCGCACAGTAACAAATTTACAAAAAGGGTATAGGTGATAATCAATAAAAGAATCCGCAAATGTCTAGAGTCGGAAGCACACATTTATGTCTAAATATCATAGCATCAAGCTAGGCATCCTCAGTAACTACAGAACATGAAACAACCTTTGTCTCCCCCCACCCACACACACAAACCAAAGAAAAAATCATTGGGCCAATGTGACACCAAGCCAAACAAGTGCCTTTACAAAACCAAAAACATTTACTGAAAAGAGCAAGAACATGTCCATCTTAAAGCTTAATACATTGAAATTATTGCAAATTACCGACCAATTCCGCAGCTCAATAAACAGGCTGCAATTACCAAAAAATAAAAAGTGGCAACAAGTGAAGAAAAAAGAAACAAACTACAGTAGTTTGGTTTATAAGGATATAGGCCATACAATAAACCCCCCATCTCACAGTCATCATCTTCATCAAAATATCATAATCAGAAACTATGTCCTTATGGTAGGCCTAACCAGCATATGAACCCTTTCGAACTCTTTTTTAACCAAATGTCGAAATCCTCTAACAGGATTTAACGAGGAAAAAAATTGTGACACAAATAATAACTTTTGAACTCTTTTTTAACTTAATGGGCCCAAAAAAAGAGGAAAAAAATAGAAGAGATGCTGGTATTCTAAGCAGAAAATTCTGAGCTATCAACTTATCAATGAAACACACACCACAAAAATAAAATGAAAGGCGAGTATAGATGATATGCATTGTTACATAAATCCACAAACAGATTAAGAACCAGAACAAGAGTATATGCACAACCGCAATAACTAAATAGTACA
Source organism: Alnus glutinosa (assembly GCF_958979055.1). Lineage (NCBI taxonomy): Eukaryota > Viridiplantae > Streptophyta > Magnoliopsida > Fagales > Betulaceae > Alnus > Alnus glutinosa. The sequence goes on along the minus strand of NC_084899.1, from coordinate 18,723,860 downwards.
CATAACAACAATTTTAATAAATCCGAATTCAATTACAAATCTAACACGCTGCTTAAAGTTACTTATGAATATTAATCTGTAGCCTAATAATAAAAAAGCTGTGGAAATTTTAGTGAAAAAGCCCATCACCAGGAAAACGTTAATAAACAGATTTTTTTTTCAAAAAAGGGAAGCAAATAATAAATACAAGCCAAATTGAAATTGACAAACCGTTCCTCATGCTCATCTTACCACGCACAATGTCTCACACAATCAATAACTTCTTCACGATAAAAATTGCGAGCTTCTTTCAAACGCTTTAATTGCTCACTGCAAGTTCCTTCTCTTATTTGTTTATCAGTTTCATCCAGAACAGAGATCGACTGCAACTGATGAGACATGAAATATGACGCCTACAATCAGAAGAACTTATGTCAGGTAATTCAAAACATTACAAAAACATCATGTAACAACCACAGGTCAAACTAACAAGTAACAGGACAGTGCATAAGTGAAAGGTCTTGGGCAGCGGACAGAGGGAAAATGCTCCAAATATATATATATATATACAGACAGCAAATGAAAAGTTGGAGAACCAAACACAGAATACTTTACTGTTCAAACTAAAACAAATGCTCAATTCAAGAAATACTTTAAAATAAGCGGGCATGGCACAAATCATCCAAAAGTTAGTTTCACCTATGGCAACACAACTTAATACAACGGTGTAACAGCCATACAAAAGGTACTCTCAATCAACATATCACCATTTTAAGTTTGATATCAGTAGTTTTATATAAATTATGCAAAAACAAGATAGCATAAGAATAAAAATCAATAATCAAGTTAGGCACACTTCCTATACTGTTCAAAACTGATCAAACTACTATGTAACAATTTTGACATGGCTATGATGTTTCATACATTGCAACACTAGAAACCTGAAGATCTGAAAGTTTAGCATGTTTCTTCAAATGTTCAAAATTTATAACACAATAGATAACAAGAACTCTAACATGACGAAGACTTTTCAGACATGACATACTCAGAAAAATAGACATTGTATATCCTAAATATAGGACTAAGAATGTAACAATTACAAGAAAGTTGATACAAAATGGTCATCCATTCAACTAAAAGGAAACTGTGAAAGACATTGAGAAGTCAACTGAAGGTGTAAGATGGGTGGCAAGCAATTTTCAAACATGTCCACTCCAAAATTTGCATGCTGCAACATAAGATTGGCTTTCTAAGTTGCATTGACATGGAAATGGCCAAATTCTACCTCTAGTAAGATCCAACCTGAACCAAGAGGTATTACTAGATATATCTTGATCACAGTAGCCTTCAAGCAAAGGATACAGCTAATCTAAAGCTAGTAATAATAGGCACGGCCAAGACATAATACAACATGAATTATTTTTTGATAAGTAATCGAAATATCATTAAAAGCGTAAGACACCCTAAAATACATAGAAAGTATACAAGAGAAAACACCTAGCTAGTAACACAACATGAATTATACACATGATAGAAGGCCACCGGTAACTACCCTACCTTCATTCCCGTCATATTTCAGCGTAAGATACAAACTCTTGAAAAAATGGGGCGTCAAATTCAAATTTAATCGAAAGCTGTGAAAATTTCCACAAGATCAGATGAAATTTTTCTATTATTTTTGTCAAAAAAATAGTGTAATTACAATGATATTAGAAATTTGCTCCAACATTACTAAACCTTTAAAATATTTTTAAAAAAAAGCTTCATTAAGTTTTCAAAATTACAGTTAACCCTATATTATAATAATAATGGTATGTTAAAAAAATTCGTTGTACAATTAAGAAAAAAAAAAAACAATAATATTGCAGATGGTCGTAAGTCCATAGGGACTTGGACCTTCCATCTTTAACGAATCTAAAGATGCAAGTGCTTTATCTATTTGATTCTTAGTAGCTTTTTGTTTTTTTTTTTTCATTTTTTTTCCTTGACAATGCATTTTTCTTAAGATTTTTGAGATATTTAATGGATTTCAGATAAAACCAAGTCATGTCACTGTCAAGATCAATACAGATACTGGTTTACAAGCTTGAGAAAATAAAGAACATTAATCTACAATGAAACTCGTGTATTCTTTAAAGAAGAAAATTTTCCCCGCTGTTAGCTCACCTGCTTAAAGTTCGGTGCAAGACCTATGTGATACAACAACAGCAAAGCATCTAAAAGCTCTTCTTCTCTTAGTGTAGCTGAAGACGTATTACTCTCCCTGGGTACATTCATCACATGCTGTACCGGGCGATAACCAAATTCAGATTCAGATTGATCATTGGAGCTAGGTTTATTTGCAATCTCATCATTCAAACTTCCAGCACTACATTCTGCAGCAACATGAGCAGATCTCTCTGGAATATGGTTGCAATGACCAGAACTTTTGGATGTGTATCTAACTGGATCCTTCGAGATTCTTGTCAAGTCGTCATAACTTGAACTTGAACAACAACATGGTTTCTGCCTGGTTGAATGAGTTACTCTGGTTTCTTCATCATCCATACAGCCTTCCTCCCACCGGATCACTTCTGCTTCCTCATTATTTGCAGGATTTGATTTCAATAGATGACTGAATGATCCTCCAAGCCTCGATATGTCAGTTCGATGTGGATCATTTCTTAGAAATAAGTATAAGGGAAAACTTTGTTGACCACCTCTATGAAGAAAACCAACGTTGGGATCAATGGTTTCGCAGCTCTTAAACCAGCCACCAATATCCCTAATGCCAAATCCTTCAGACAGAAAATGGAGTATAACTGTGTACAAAGAAACAAGAACTGAGTTGCTTGAAACTCCAGGAGGTAGTACATTACGATCTGCTCCTCCATTTTTTAATAAAAGATTCTGTAAGAATGTCCTAAACACTGAACCAGGCAACTGAGGAGGAGTTAGAGGTGGTATGAATTGAATGACCAAGCTACAGAGGTCCCTATGCTTCTCCTCTATCTGCAAATAAAATAGGTTTTTAGCAGTTATGAATATACAGGAAATCACATCCAAAACGAAAGTAATCCCCACAATGTTGCCCCTACGAGAATACAATTCAAGGAGCCCCTCGAGCAGACAAGTTGTCAATATTGGACATTTTGCACCACAAGGTCAAGCCTCAACCAGTATAAACTCTTCTAGAAAAAACTTAGAGAATACACTTAGACAAAGATATTTCCTGTCAAGTAATTGTATGCTTTACTAGTGGTTTTGCATTCTTTCACCTAAGGTATTTCCTGACAAGTGATTGTATGCTTCGACATTAGTTTGGGTAACTTTCACAGTTATTAGCGAGAGACCAACTCTGTCCTACAAATATGTTGTTTTGTATTTGGTATTTCAAGGCCAGATTTTCTATTTCACTGTGTCACCCATTTTCAATCATTTACTTAGTTCTAACCAAATTAAAGCATTAGTATGTCAAACAAGTATCTCCATTCACTTACCATACATTAAAAAATGTCTTTATATTACCATTTCAACTTATAAGGCAGAGCGCAACTGTAACACCCCGATCTCATACTAGGAAGATGAATAGGCCTTATAAAGTGGGTGGTTTATAAAGAGACCGGAACGTCAGGGCTTTAAGACGGGGAGTTTGTAACACCTTGATCCTATATTGGGAAGATAAGTAGCCCAAATAGAGTAGGTAGTTTATAAAGACACTCATGGGTGCTAAGTCTCACATTGCTTTCTTACTATGTGAAACTGGGATTTATAAGTGATTCTCGAGAAGCTCCAAATTGACTAGTCCTTCTTGAGTGATAGCGCAGATGTGGTATCATGGGTCATTACAACAACCAACGTTATTAACCCATGAAATTCTGATTCATTTTGTCATCCGTTATGCATGAAAAATGTTATAAACAAGTGCAAGCCAAATAAGATACTAAGGCCAAATTCAAGAATTTTTTTTTTTTTTTTTTTTTTTGATAAGTAAGAGAAGTTTTAAAAAAAAAAATGTAAGGCGCCCCTAAATACACACAGGGGGTATACAAAGAAAGAACCAAAGCCAACCCCCAGAGAAAACAAGCCCAAAAAGAGCTAAAACCTAAAACCCAAAAGGATCACCCAAAAAGCAACCCACAATGAATGTTATTGTAGTAGAAGATTCTCACAGGAGTTATATTTCAACAATGAACTGTTCAGTAGTTCATCTATTTGGTGTTAGACGGATATTTGCGTACTTTTACTCAAATTCTGGGATGTTATTATAATAGAAGATTCTTTTTTTAAAACATTAGTATTATAATAGAAGATTCTTACAGGGTTGCTATAATGAACAGTGGGGTTGTTTATCTACATGTTGCTTAACTAACATTTGCATACTTCTACGCTTGGTATTATATGATTAAAAGTTCAGGAAAGATTTTTTTGTCTCTCCCTTGATCATTTTTTCTCATTTTGCATCTAAGATAGCACACCTACTCAAATATAGTACATTGGACATATAAAATGCAGTTGAAAATGCACCTTAATGACAGCTTTTGACAAAGCAGTAGTTGTCAAAATCATGCCACTCTCGTAAGAAACATCCTCACATGAACCAGGCCACCAAACAGAAGGCATCATACACTCAAGATCCTGCTTGTTTGGAGCCTTCCTTGACAGAAATCCTTCAAACAAGAAATCAAAATCTGATGACTTCCACCAAAGCACCATCAATTCTTCTCGTCTTAAGATGTGACATACCAATGCAAGATATGAATATGATCCCGAATATGGGCACTCTGTTAGAACCAATGAAGCTGTTTTACAACCACATGAGAGGGCATTTATCAGGTGCTCAAATAGCAAATGGGATCCTTCAAATTCTAGAAAGACATCAACAGCCTTATCCAAACTTGAATAATCATGTGGTGCCCGCATGCCAAACGCTTCCATCATGACTGACAGAAATGGACCCCAGCCTATATATTCTGTGCTCCTAGCATCTGTTTCAAGTATAGAGAAAAGTTCCTCACATATCCCATGAGATACAGGATCAAAAAGCTCTTTGAATGTTACAAATCTCTTCAATCTGCTCAATTTCTCAACAGAAGAATGCTCGGCCCGCTCAAAACTTTGCAAATTCAAAAGCCTTGACAAGCACCCCAGCAACTGAGTAGCAAAAGAAGTTACAGAGGAAGGTGCCTGAATGGGAAGGTAACCTTCAATCGGGTATTTAAAGGGGCGAGAGCCAAAATTTAATTCACATCGTTCACCTTGAGAAAGAGAAATTGCTGGATAATATCCAAATCCAGGCCCCATCTCACGAATTTCACGAAATGCCACTCCAAGTGAAAAGCCATTCCTGAAGAATGAAATCTCATTATTATCCAAATCAATGCAGCATCCAATGACATCACCAACAACCCACTGCTGACCATATGGCTCATCTTCCTTATTCCATTTCTTAACCCTTCTTCCATCAAATGCATATGAATCATCAGCATCACCAACACCCTTATGGTCAGTAAAAGGGCAAGAAAGAGTCACCCATCCAAGCTGTTGTATACCTGAAGTTTCTAAGATAACTTCATACATCCATTTCCCTTTCCAAACACAGGCATTAGCCCTGGCACTACTGAACATTGCTAAGCTCTCTACAAGCAAGGGTGGCTTAATGATTCTTAAATCACCACAAATGCTGATATCTTCAAGACCAACAATATGGGGACCACAACCATTATCAAATATACAAAGTCCATCTCTATTTCTAACCAAAGAACCCGAGCTCGCATGAAAGTTTGAAAACTCATTCTTTACAATAGAGCAAACAAAATTACTGTCAATTGGACTACTCAACGGACCAATTGATTTGTAAGGGAGACCAAATACGTATTCAAGAGTTCGCTCCATGGATTGGTGACAAAAATCATCACAATATGAAACGCGACGGGTTTTCGACGAATCCCCTCTACCATCCTCATCATTCAATATCACAGCCAAACCAGAAGAAAGCCCACCAATTCGTAGGCCGTCTTCTGCCATTAGCAATTTATACAACCACTATCCCCCCGATTTACACAGCACCCAACCAAAGATTTTCAAAATTCAAATACCCTTCCAGAGATAATGATCCTTTCTAAAAACACTTCGAACCTCTGTACAAATACCATACTCCTGACCCTGAAATTTCCAAGTCACAACACATATGACTCTAATTGCAAAAACAATCTGCGCAGAACTATTTGGTTGCTGGGAAAACTAAAGGCGAAAAAAAAAAGACAAAGCGGCAAATATACACCGCCAATTCATTTAATTTCCCAAAGCAACAAAAAACCTTCTCAATTAAATCCAGTACAATCACTTGGCTAAGTAAATTACGCAAAACCTTCTCCTTGTTTCCCCTTAGTTTTCCCGGCAGCCAAACAAAAATGAAATGAAATTTTAAAATCAAGAACTCACAGTTGTGAGGCGTGAATTCTTCTCTTGTTGCTTCAGAACAATGAAGGCGCCCAAGCCATGCTACTATGCTAGGGTTTTTTGCAGAAACCGTTCATTGAGAAACTTTTAGAAGAGGGAGGGAGAGATTTTGTGTGTTTGTGTTGGACATTCTATTGTGCGCCAAAAGTTTGGGAGATGTGAGCGAACCGAACCCACGGGCACAGATGACAGAGCAGCCGCGCCACCCAGACACACGCTGACTCAGAACTCAGCCCCAGCAAGAAAATCAACCGACACGTGTCCATCTCCCGTGGGACTTATGGGTTGCTGACCTGGCTCCCACGGTTAAAGCCGCCCTTGAAGCGACTTGCACTTCTTTTTCTTTTGGTCTTTGGTTCCCCTGTTACCCGGTCAGCCTTCTCTGTTATGAATTTCTTTCAAAGGAAAAATCTTAGCGTGTGATACTCAGACCGAGAGCAAGGATTTTCCGCACGCGTGGCTCGATAGAAACAACAAAATAAGCTCGAATAAAACCAGACCACGCGTAATGAAATTGAAAATGCTCGGGTCCTACGGTTTTAATTACAAATTTTTTTTTTTATATAAATTTAAGTGGCAGTTTTATAAAAATGAGTGTTATATAATTTATCACACAGTATTTTATATTTTAGTAACTGACATAACAAACGTTACGTAAACTATCACATCAATTTATAAATGTGGTAAGTATTATGTGTCAATCCACTTGTTATAGGAGCTTAAATGATGAGTGTTATATAAATTATCACGTCAGTTTATATAGAATTTGTAATAAAAACGATAGTACTAATAACGAGTAATTCTAAATGTCATACCCATATTTCTCTTGTGTCTATCTAAAAATGATGTGACTTTTAAAATCATTATTTGATCAAAATTCAATTTTGATCAATCACAAGTTCAACGGTGATTTTAAAAGCCACCTCATTTTTAGAGGGACACAAAAAAGGCATGGGTATGACATCTAGAATTACTCACCGATAACACTTATGAGCATGCTTGAAATTGAGTTGAAAATTTGAGCTTCTGATTTTATTTTAAAAAAATAAATAAATAAAATACCTCATTTTCAAGCCTTTCCCTGAACGCGATTTAAGCTTTTTTAAAGTGTTTTTAAACAAACAAACAAGAAAGACAAATTTGGGTTAAATACTCCATTGGTACCTGAGTTTTAAGTGTTTTTCAATTTAGTACATTAGTTTTGTTTTGTATTATAGGTGGTACCTGAATTAGGAATAAAAACTCATTTGGTAGCTCTATTAGATTTTTCGTCCAAATTTTAACGGCTCGCCATGTGTCAACAGCTAAGATTAACACGTGGTACTATATATATATAAAAAAATTAAAAAAATTAAAAAAAAAAAAATGTTTTGGTCCTTGGGGGTGGTTCGGCCACTGCAAAGGGCCAAAACCCTCAAAAAGAATTTGAGGGTTTGCCCATGGGGTGAACCACCCCCAAGGGGCGAAAACCCTTCTTCTTTTTTTCCTGCCATGGGGTGGCTAAACCACCCCTCCCCTCAGACCGACCAAAGCCACCCCTCTTCTTTCTCTTTTTTTTTTTTTTTTTTCAATTTTTTATTTATTTTTTTTAAAAAAAAATTATTATTCTTAATTATTTTTTAAAATATTTTTATTTTTTTTATATAGTGCCACATGTGAACTTTAGCAGTTGACACGTGGCGGGCCATTAAAATTTAGACAAAAAATCTAATAGAGGTACTAAATGAATTTTTATCCATAATTCATGTACCACATCTGATATAAAATAAAATTGATGTACTAAATTTAAAAACACTTAAAACTCAAGTACTAATAAGGTATTTAACCCAATAAATTATGGATAAAATTTTAATTTTTAAATTTTTTTTTTTAGGAAAAACATGATGCAAGCCCCAATGTAGGTCCACCATTGGTTTCTAGTATCCCTATCCACAATACAACAATTACCAAGTTTTATTTATTTTGTTGTTTAATGGATTTGGTGGGCTAAGCCTCTCGTTTCTAAGTTTTTAAATGTACATAATACATGTAGGTCGAATCTCCTTTTATTAATATTAAACATATAGCTCTCGAAATTAAAATTTTAAAATGTACCCAATAATTAAAAATGCCCTTATCAACTTGCAAAGAACCCATATATTTAGCATTATAATAATAACTTTATGAATATGAGATTTGTTGTGCTTATTGTAATTAATATCTTTAGGTCGTGGCCTTAATACGTCAATCATTGCATATCTTTGTAGTAGAGCGTTATTCTTTTTGTTCAAATATTAAATACTTTATTTCAATTTCCATTCCACAACGGTTTGTGCAGGTTCTATTATTTGAAAGAATAAGAATTGACTAAATTTATTTTATAAGCTTACATAAGCTTCTATATTTTATGAGAATGAGATTCACATGAACCGTCATGTAAAAGTCTTGATTTCAATTAATGATATGGCAAGCGCCGTTGAAACCGCTATGTGACAGATCATATTTTAATGACTGGCGTCACAAGTATTATGTGAATTATCACGTCAATTTGTAATGAATTTATAGTAAAAACCGTAACATTTATAACATCACTTATTTATTTTTACATGTACTCAAACTATTTAATATGGACTTTTCTTTTTATTAACTCGTGAGAGTGAGCTTTTCAACTTGACATTTAATGTGGACCCTTTTTTTATTATTATTTGAAAAAGGTACACATATCTCATTCAAACTACCACTCAATTGTCAATACTCTTAAATTACCAATTGTGTCAATGTCTTCCCTCAACTATAAAAAAATATCAATGTTACACCCTTAAGACCAACAAAAATATAAAAATGACCATAAATTTTTTTCAATAAAAAAAAAAAAAAAAAAAAACCAGTTTTTGTTTTTTGTTTTTCTTGTAGAAATTATGTTATTTTAGATTTTTTTTTAATAATTTTTTAGTTTTTCTTTTAAATTTTAATAAATTTGTTAAGGGTATTTTTGTCATTAAATAAATATTGACATTTTTTCGTAGTTTAAGTTTGAACGTTGACACAATCGGGATTTGGTAGTTTTGACAACATTAACAATAAAATGATAATTTAAAGGGATTATGTGTATTTTATTATTTTTTTTTTTTTTTTGTGTGTGGATTTAAAAAAAGTGACTCAAGAATATGATGCTAACTTAAATACGAGAGAGAGATCCAACAATTTATGTGCCAAAAAGCGTCCGAGTAAATACACCCAATTATTCCCCCCCGTGATATTCTCACCGGAAGAAGTATAATGCACACGATAACGCTACAGTTTGCCAGATGCGCACTTAAGCTATTTTAAGATTCTCCTATAGATGCCCTCCGGCCTTCGTCACTCATAGTGCGCACTGCGCATCACGCGCGCATTAGATCCCATACCGTTATTATTATTATTATTATTATCTGTCGCCGGTTCTGTCTCTTTTGTTGCCGCGTGTCTTTTTGGCTTTTCCTCTTCTACAAAAAGCGAGTCAAACTTAATCTTAAACTATAGTGGCTGCGTTACAGCCCCACGTGTTCAATTTCGATAATTTGTCACAGGAAGTTGATGGCACTTAGTTATTGATTCTGACAGAGGAAGCAACCAAGGGGGCCGTTTGGTTTTTAGAATTATTAAAGGCACATTAAAATCTACGTAAATTTAATAGATTGTTATATAATTTAGTGATGTGATAGTAAAATTTAATTTTTAAATTAGTAATAATAAAAATTAATTAATTTTTATTATCACGGTATTACAGTTTTATGACAATTAATTTACTAAATAACTTTAGATATATATATATATATATGTGAGAATAATATAATAGCTATTCTAATGAGAATAAACTACATTTTTTTACAAAAAAAAAAAAAAAAATGCTCTTATATTTATTTTCTTTCAATTTTTTTTTTCAAAAATAAAAAAAGAAGAAGAAAAAACCAAAACCCCAATTGGGGTGGTTGGCCAGTCACATATGGCATCGGGGGTGATTGCACCACCCCCGGAGCATTTGGGGGTGGACTGTGCCACCCCCAATTCTCATTTGATGGGCTTTGGGGGTTGCCACGGCCACCCCTGGCTCTTTGGTGGGGTTGTCGGCCACCCACTAGTTTTTAATTTTTTTTTTATAATTTGATTTTTTTTTTAAAAAAAAAAAGTAAAAATAAAAATAATATGAGAGTTTTTTTAGTAATTTTCACTGGATTCCAATTAAAGTATAAGTTGTTACCAAACTAAATATTATAAATAACCATTTCATTCCACTCTCTTTTATTCTTAGTAATAATTATTCTATTTCTTAATGAAATTACTAATTCCGCAAACCAAACAAAGTTGTTATCTTTACATTTTTAGAGTATTTATTAATAATTTTTGTTTTGAAAATAAATTTAAAAAAAAAAGGAAAAAGATTTTATTTATTTATTATTATTTGAACCTTTAGCTCATCATAATATTCATGCTTTAATTTCTATTGGCCTACGACTTGTTTTTATAGAGGCCTACAATTTCTTTGCATATTTTCATAGTGCAATGGTAAAAATAGAGTTAAAAGAATAAGATAAGAAGCAACACTGGGAGGAGATTCTAAAACCAGTGGCATCAGGCTATAAAAGTTAGATTCAATTTTTTCGCATTAAATTGTTTTGTTTGGATACTTTTTAGTGTTCTAACAAGGGTTTCATGTTTGGGTGGATGAATGAATCTAAAGGGTATGTTTAATAATATTTTTGACTCTTTTTTTTTTTTTTTTTTTTTTGCTTTTGTTTGAAAAAATATTTAAATGTGATATAAGTATAAGTAGCTTTACTTATACTTATTTTGAGACAACACAAGTAGATGTAGAGTTGAGTTTTTGCTTCTAAGTTTTACTTTATTTTTTTTCACAAAAATACCAAACGAGAGTAACCTTGTGGCCACCTTAAAATGAGGAGAGGGGTGGTTGCATGGCGGAGCTATCATTTGAAATTTGGAGAAGAAAAACTGAAGAAAAAAAAAATGGGGCAAAATTGAAAAATTAAAGAAAAAAAATTGAGAAGTAAAATTTTAATTTTTAAAGAATTATATATAATAATATTTAAAAAAAAAATTGAAAAAAACATGATGGCTTGGGGGCCGCAAGAGTAACCTTGTGGCCTAGGTAGTTGCATATATGGTTGCCTTAATGCAGTTGGGATGGTCGCATGGCCACCTTTGGCCTGCTATGATGGTCGTGCGACCACTCATTTATTCCGCAGAGATTGATCATCTGACTATTTTTTTAAAAAATAAAAAAAAATAATAATAAATTAATCCCCACACATGCAAAAATCAAGAACATGTTTTGTAAAAATATTCATACGTGAAAGTGTGAAAACTTTCAAAAAAGTGTTTTACATTTTTTTTAAAATATTTTATATTTTAAGTTATTTTTAAGAATTTTGAGAAAAAGTGTGTTTTTGTCTTTGGAAATAGAAAAGTAATTTGAGACATTACCAAACAGATATAGCTCAATGTCTTTGAGCCTCTCGTTTTATGTTGGTGAAAAAAAGCTTGGGAGCTAAAAGCTTATTTGAGATATGATTGTGTAACAAGTTTTCTGGTTTAATGAGAATTTAGAGTAGAAATGGAGAGAAATAGATAAATGGAAGAAGAAATTAAAATGGAATTAACACTGATAATAGGCAAATTCGAGGATGCCTAAAATCTCCATGAGTGATTCGAGGTACTCCCCCTCCATTTTCAGCCAAAGATTGGATACCAATTTTTATGCCTAAAACATTTACCTAGTCTTGTTTATATAGACCTACTTAAATGCCATTAAACTAATAAGCCACTAACTAATAAGGCCCAAGGCCCATTAAACTACTAAGGTAGCCCACTACTAATATATCTGTTACAATACCGACCCCTTTAAGCACCTTGCCCACAAGGTGCAGTTATTTTTGCGTAAAAAATATAAAAGCTTCAAAAGTTGGTTGCTGCCCTTTCTTTGTGAACAAAAATATCGCTCCAATTGTTGTAGGCCATTAACCCACAAAAAGCAGCCCTTTCTCAAGGATAAGCAGTACTGGTTCCCATGCAAGTGGTCCCATGCACAAGATCCAGCCCATTGTAAAATCCGCAATCTTCTAGAAGCAAAAGGATAAGCCATCTTCACGCGTTACTGCGTGAAGGAGAAAAAAGAAAAAGAAAAGCCTCCTTCAGCTTTGAAATGAAATGGACTCCAGCTGTCTTTCATTTTTTAGAACAATTCATGTGGATGCCACATGTCCGTCTGCGTAGGCGTAAAGTGCACAGCCCAAAATTGCCCTTCGTCATCCACACGGACCACTCTTCTCCTTTCTCTGCAGCTTCTAGAACCCACAGAGAAAAGCATCGGAACCGGTCCAAGTCTCCGGCCCATAACTCGACTTCTCAGACCTCCGGTCCCCTGTCTTGCGCAGCTCCGGCGATAGCAGTGCCGTCCTCCTCGCCTAGCTCTCGTCGTATCCTCGTCTTCTTTCCAACGCTATCGGTGTTTGAGAACAACAAAATCCACCCCGTCTTCATATGATTTCTGAGGAACCAAGGAACTCACAGTGTGATTTATGGCCACTAGTATGATCACATTAGGCACTGCCGGATCTGGAAATGGCCTCTCCAAGAAAGATTCGGAAATTCGTGGAGGAATTTCGTTGAACAGATGGTAGGCGTCATCAACCGGATCTGCTGCTATAATTTTTGCGTGCTTTGGATCTTCAGCCGGTTCTTTTGCTGGGTTTGTTGTGTCTTCAATGGGATCTGGTCGTAGAATTATTTTGTCTCTCTTCTCAACTTCATCCGGATCAGAATTTTGAATGGGCGTGGTTTCTTCATCTGGCTCGATCGCTGAAATCAGTGTGTAGTGTGCATCGTCGGTGCTCTTTTTTTCTTCTCTTTTTTCGTGGTATGTAGTTGCAACCGGATCTGTTTCTTCAAGCAGATTTGTTTCTTCATCTCTCTGCTCCTCTTCTTCGTCCTTGACTCGTTCTAGGGATTCTTCTTTAGCAGGAACTGCAATTCATGCTCTAAGAGTCCGAACGAATTCTTCCCTAGTAATCGCACATTTGCTAAATCGTATGTTCCGGAACCACTCCATCTCTCTAATCTTACCTTCCAGATACAAGGTGGAAAGGGGAACGCGATGCTCATCCGAAGTGCAGTAGCACGCAAAAATTCTTCGGCACGACAGTGCCACTCCTCCGGGTCCTCACCAATGAATCGAGGAAATTCCAATCGTTTTAGAATCGGAAATTCCTGGATCTCCTGAAATTTTTCCTTCATTTGCCGGAAAAACTTTCCTCCTTTTGTGCTCTCATTTCTGCTATCCGATTGGAAAGTTCTTGGTCTGCTGCCTCTTCTTCTTGTATTTCCTTTCGGAACTGGCATTTCAGGTGTCTAACAAATGATTCCCAACTCCAAAGCATCGCAAATCTTTCAAGGTCTCTAAACCAAATAGCAGCTTCGCCCTTCACATGATATGCAACGATGGGAAATCGGTCCCAAACTGGAATCCCATAATATTCAAAGAACTCATGTACCATACGAAGCCAAGAATTAGGATTTTGACCGGTGAACGTTGGAAATTTCACTTTGTTCGTCCTTTCATCTCTGTTTCGGACCAGCAGTATCCTGAAGAAAATTTGATATTCTTCTGCCATGGTAGGACAGTGGGGAAATCGATTAAGATCTAAACAATTTTCCCCGTAGATCTAGGGCTTTGATACCAATTGTAACAAGTTTTCTGGTTTAATGGGAATTTAGAGTAGAAATGGAGAGAAATAGAGAAATGGAAGAAGAAATTAAAATGGAATTAACACTGATAATAGGCAAATTCGAGGATGCCTAAAACCTCTATGAGTGATTCGAGTTACTCTCCCTCCATTTTCAGCCAAATATTGGATACCAATTTTCATGCCTAAAACATTTACCTAGTCTTGTTTATATAGACATACCTAAAGGCCATTAAACTAATAAGTCACTAACTAATAAGGCCCAAGGCCCATTAAACTACTAAGGCGGCCCATTACTAATATATCTGTTACAGATTGACCCTTCCCATGGAATTGGTTCAGGGTGCTATATATATATATAAAAAAGTAATGCTACACATCATTTTCTTGTTCTCCTTTTATCTCCCCAAAATTGATGTGGCTCTTAAAATCACCGTTGAATTTTTAATATATCACTATTAGATTTTGATCCAATGGTGATTTTAAGAGCCACATCAATTTTGTGAGGACAAAAGGAGAATAAGGGGATGATGTGTAGCATTACTATATATATATATATATATATACCCCTTCCAAAAGTGTGTAATCGAGGACGTATTTTTGATTCCAATGCATAATCTTGATCGCACAAAATTGATATACCTAAAGTCTTCTCTCCGGAAATATGAGAAACTTCTACTATAACGTATCGAGCATGATCATCATTAAAACATTGAAAGAGGCAGAACCTCTCATTTTCCAGATGGAAAAAAGAAGGACGAGTGTATTCCCCCAAGATAGAATATTCTAGGAAAAAAAATCTTCTGAGACCTAAATGCCCCTCTAGCCACAAATCCGAATTCAGATCATAGGCAATAAACAAAATATCCTCCTCCATCCCAATGGGACGTTCAATCCAATATAAAGTGTTATCAACACTTAGAGGTCTTTCTAGCCACAGTTCATCACCATGCACATGATAGCGGGGGAGCTTGCGCTTAGCTGGCTCAAGCATTTCCCAAGATCTATGCTGCAAGTCATACACGTAGAAGATGGCTCAATAAAGGTCAGCCAGAATACGTTGAGCCACAACCAGCCTGTCTGGATTCTGAAAAGCTGCAGAAATAAGTATACGATCTGAAGAGGTACGTCCTGAATACATTGGGGGGTTGGGGACAAGTTCACATGTTTCATTGGCAGGGTCAAAAACCTCAGCCCAATGACGAGAAGGTCCACTTAAAATAGGATTCCAAACAATCAACTTACGGCCTAAAAAAATCGAAACTTGAGGCGGAAATTTCTGAGATTTCAAGCTAGAAATACACACCCATTTGTTAGCGACATATGGGGAGTAAGCTGTAATTTGTAGATGTCGCGCGTCCCCCATAACGAGTCATCGAAACCAGTAGGACTGAGCCCACCAAAGCAGATGATTTTAGAGCCTAGGGTTTTAAAGCTCCCGACCGGAACTGTTCCTTTCCAAAAAGGAATTAGGGAAACTGTGGAAACCTTGCAGAGACCAAGGGTAAGGATATACCATTCGGAATCGGCCCATTGAGTTCCCTCATCTTGCTGCCAATCATTCTCATCAAACACGGAGAAAACAATGTGGTAAGAAGGACGAGCAAAAGGACAAGGACTAGGAACAACATTATATGCACTTCGTACATCTTCTGCAGATTTAAGAAATGTTCCTGGAGGGATGAATAGCATAGACGCCGACACCATGCCGCGGTCTATGTCAATGGGAGTTTTTTCTTTTGGAGATTGTTCTTCCTAATGGGATGAAACTGGGCATGGAGATTGTCGATTTTCCTATTTTTGGGATGATTTCACCCATGGACTTAATCTGAACAGCGATGAAGGAGAGAATGAAGGAGTGTCGGCGGCTAGGGTTGGACAGTGCGTGATTAACTGCGTCTTTTCAAAATACTATAAAAGCTCATATTTGGTCGATGTTTAATTGCATCATACGCTAACAAAGTCAAATCAGAATATCCTTTTAAATTTTCTATTATGGCAAGTGTATTAGTATTCTATTTTATACAAAATAATAATAATAATTGCAAATTTTGTGTTGGACAAAAAAAATAAATTGTTATTCCATTTCATTTAGAAGATTCTAGCTATTCCAATTTTCGTGTCTGTCATTAACGGATTTAATTTTATTTTCATAAAAAATAAAAAAAAATGATTATTAACAATCACAACGGCATATTTAAAATATCTTAGAATTATTTGAGCATCAAAACGACGCTATTGTAAATAACTAAAAATATTTAGGCAGCACAATGATGCATTTGTAATTTTTTTTTTTAAAATGATTAAATATAATATTCTTCCCTGAGATATTCTATCACACTTTCTCCAACAATTTAGACATTATATCAACATAATTTAAATTATAATAACTAGAATGGACATAAACCAATGATAAATTTATACCTAGCATTTTCACTGCTTCAAAATTTTCTCATTATTCTAAATATTTCTCTTTTTTTTACTCTGCGTAACTGAGAGGAAGAGAGTAAATTTTGAGTGTAAAATAAAATCTGAGTGAGAGTTCGGCCTATTTATTATAGCCATAGGCAGGAAAATGGGACAGACTCGGTATTTCCTAAAAGTTCTAGTCGGCTAAACACTTGATTCAAGCCTCATGTTCACGTGTACACTCAAGGTTCTACAGACTTGTCAATTCTAGCTACAATAAACTGGACTTAAGTTTACACGTGAGGTAGCTTTGAGAGTAAATTTGGTAGTCAACATAATAATATTGACTATTCTTCTTCCTTTTCTATGCAACCGTGGCCTTCTTTTTTATTTATCTTCTTTTTCTTTTGAAAAAACTGTTGGTCAACTTCTCTTCTTTTATTTTTATTTTTATTTTTTTATTTTTCTTTGGTTCACTCTTCTTGTTCTACAGAAGTTTGGCCATCCAAATTTTTCTCTTCTATCTATTAGTATTATTATTATTATATTATTATTTCTTTATTCTTTTAAAACAAACTCTTGAAAATTCTCAAAGCTCTAAAATTTCATTTCTCTTTGAGCCTAATTCGAACTAACCACTTTTTATACTAAACCAAGAGCATAAAATTAGACATAAAATATATTTGATATAATTTAATACCAAAATATTCTTAATTAGCTTAATAAATTTCTTGGGTGTTACAAAACTAATCTAAGCTCTTTGAAAAATGTAAAGGAGAGGTTGCATAAAAGGATTGCAACAAAAAAAAACTATATGCCTCTTTCTCGGCTATTCTCTTATTTATAAGGAATTTGATGCATCAAAAATATCCCAATCAATCCATTTCAACCGCACAAATAAATAGTGTCGACATCCCATTTTAACAGCACAACTTGAGGATGATTTTGGATCGCACCAAAATTGTGTCGACATATGCAGATTTTTTCGAAAGATCTGAAGTCGCTCGATCGAATTTGCCCGTCGATCGATCGATTTTTTGCTCGATCAAATGCCCTGTATCACTCGATCGATTTTGCCATAAGTGGCTTTTCTCCGATTTTATCTTGGGCCATGATGATTCTTGAAGTCTTCAATTGATCTTCATCATTCTTGACACATCTTAGGCTTAATTTTGATGGTTTTGCTCTTGTTTCCAATTAAGACCTAAAATAAAGTTAAAACACTAAAACATAATAACACATTATTTAACAACACATTTTAAGGTTTAACAAAGGTGAATTAAGGGGTTTTGAATGTAAACATTCAACGCTTATCAAAAGGTAACGAGTATAGGACTATGGTCTGAAGTACGAGCTGCCAAGGCCTATACCATCACTGTTTAGTACCGGGAATACCACACCACATTCGCAACGGCACGATCCAGTTGTTCTTTAATAAATGTACCATCCGTGCATCTATTACTCCAAGTAAACTGGAAGCCGGAATAACACAAATCACATAGATGACAATTCTCCAAAGCTATTCGAAACCCAGCCATTTGGGACTCCCGTCGAAGTAATGCCTAGGATTTCTAAGTGATGTAGTAATGCCTAGGATTTCGATCTTCATGCACTTTTCGCATGACTATAAAAGCCAGTAAGCTTCCATACAGTAGTACCTTCACCGTCCTTCATGAGAGCATTGATGTGATGTCGTGAGTAATTATAGATCTCCAAGTCACGGGCCGATTTTCACATGAGTGCAATTCCCCACTCTTGCCCACCAGTTCCACCACAAAAATGCTTTCGAACCCCAGTCGAATTCTTATTTTGTCTAGGTATTGCTTTGTACTTAGGGTTTCCATGAGAAACACTAAGTGGAGCTGCTTTTCCTTACCAATTGGTAAAGGTTTTGAACTGTCCGAGGGTTCCCAAACCTTCGACAGTTCCAGCTTATGATATTCATTGTGGCGAGTGAGATTGTGAAACAACCTCCGCCAATGCCAATTGATAAGTACCCTTGCCTGAAGATTTGTTGTGTTTGACTCGACCCCCCTGGGCAATCGGGGTGAGTGTTTATGCTTCTGGTTGCTTTCGTTTGCTATCCAATCTGAGGGTGTGTATTGCCTTATCATTTTCCTTAGTAACTTCTCTAGCCTTTTGCTTATAGGTTCTTATGAAACTTCCCCTCTCTTCTATTGAAGTAACATATGTGTTATATGCTGCCGATACTGAATGAGTCATATGCATCGTGGGCCAGGAAACCCTAGTTTCATATGGGTGTTTTTTTTTTGTTTTTGTTTGGGATATCTCCATATTTGTAACAGCAGAATTAATTCCGTATTCACATGCATCGTGGCCCGGGAAACCCTAGTTTCATATGGGTTTGTGGTATGCACCGTTTCTGGCCCATCATCAGGACCGTCCAGGCCGTCCGCCTTAATTATTCCCTTGATAGGAGTCGTAGACCTAGCATCCACTACCACCTGACCTTCAATTTTTATTTTTTATTTTTTATTTTTTTTGGGATATCTCCATATTTATAACAGTGGAATTAATTTCGTATTCATTAAAATCCATAGAATCTTGCATATTTGACTTTGTCGGCTCCCTTAACGATCTCCTTATTCCTTAATAATTCCTCCAAAATTGTACGGACGGCTGTTTCCTTTCCATGCGCCCAAAATCCTGCATGCCATAAAGACTTTCCTTACTAACCTGTGTTACTAGTATAGAAAGGTTTGTGATTGTAGAATCGGGAATATCTTGTTGGCATCGCCAGTTGATTGGACGTTCTGGCCTACCCCTGTGCTCTGGCCAGAATTTGTCTCAGGATCAGTGTCCTGCGGGGATTCTACTTGTACCGAACTAGACGTTGGGCAATTCACACGAATAATTGAGCACACGAACAATTGAACACACACTGGCAACGACTTGAGAGCTAGCGGATCTTCGATTCTCCCTAGACATCTTCTCAAAGCACTATGGAATCACTGTCGAATTCTGTACAAAACACTAGCCTAGAGCCCTCTGCTTATAGGCTTAAAGGGACCTAAAAAATTGCTGAGATTCAAACTCTGGCTGACAAGTGTCTGGACAGAAGTTAGCCACGTCCGGACGGTTTTCTGCAATATCCTTTCAGAAACTGCGTAATTCTATCTTTATTGGGTTCATGTCCGGATGGCTTAACCGAGCGTCCGGACGGTCTTTGCTAAAAACCTTTATGCGTTCGAACGGAACTCTGGAATATTCTGAAATGCTGGACATCGTCCGGACGGCTTGCAAAGACTTCTCAAACAGTGTCGATTTCTGAAATCCAACTCCCTGTTGAATACCGATTGACCTAGTGTCCGGACGGTGTTGCTCTGACGTCCGGACAACTTCATCGTTATCTGCTGGACACTGAGGAGCATCCGGAAGCCTTCAAAGGCCCGTCCGGACGCTTACTCATGAACCGGTTGTTTTTGTCTTGGATTTTTCACGGGCTCTTTATGGACATCTTTAAGAAGCTTATGATCAGTTATTGTCTTTGATTTGATCATTGTCTGAATACATGAAGATTCTGAATTGAAAACCGACCATCCTGTTAAAACGCAACCATTACTAGGGATGTGCATATTCCACCCGTACCCTCGAACCCGCCCCGCACCAATCCGCCCCGCCAATAATGGATATAAGACATTTCTAGAAAAGTGTGGACCCTAAATATGCCAACTCGTGATTTATGGGGTGGGTTGTGGTATTAAATTTGTTCACACCCGCCCCGCCCCGCATCCCTTTATACTCATCTCATCAAATTTTCCCCCAAAAAAATTGTAAGAGTCACGACTAGGGGTGTGCCTTTGATTTCATCAAATTTTTTTTAAAAAAAATTATAAGAGTCATGACTAGAGTCACGATTAATTGCCTAGATTGTGTACCTTTGATTTAATTCAATACAGTTCTAAAATAGACAGTTATGCACTATCCATTTCATCTCTATTCTTATTCCATTCTCATATACACTTCCATCTCTACATTCTCACATACACATACCCATTAAATCTACAATCATAGGAAATAATAAAAAGTTATTTACAGTTGGTTTTTGAACTGGGTTAGGAAGATTGTGAATTATTTTTCTAGTTTTGGGCCCAGGAAAAGAAAAAAAAAGGGAATACCCGAACCCTCATGAACCCGTCCTGATCCGTGCTACCCGAGGCCCAACGGGCTGACCATTATCTATGCGGGTTGCGGAT
Source organism: Alnus glutinosa (assembly GCF_958979055.1). Taxonomy (NCBI): domain Eukaryota; kingdom Viridiplantae; phylum Streptophyta; class Magnoliopsida; order Fagales; family Betulaceae; genus Alnus; species Alnus glutinosa. Next base: position 18,703,093 of record NC_084899.1, on the reverse strand, counting down.
CTCGATTTTCAAACTTGTTCACTACGGGGCGGGTTGTGTGAAATATGTAAATCCAGCCCAATCCGGCCTGCGCCCACCCTTAACCATTACATAAAGTGTTTTTGTTTTATCCAGAATGTAGTCAATATAAAATACTAACATCATCAAACACCCATCAAACACAAACCCATCAAACACCCATTCATGCATTTCATCAAACACAAACCCATCAAACACGAATCAAATGGGTATGAATCAAAGAAAGTAAAGAAAATGGACTATGGAGTAACCGGTGTGTGGGGGGCGAAGGTGTAGTCGATTGGAGTAGTCGGTTTCTTGCCGGGAGACGATCGGTTGGGTTTGTCGAAAATCGAGGACGAGCGGCGTTGCCAGTGTGTGGGGAGACGACCTGCTGGGTCTGCTGGAAATGAGTGTGATGAAGACAGTCGAGGCCGTCTTCAACATGTAGAGGTCGATGGTTTTAACCGTGGGGTTTTTTTTTGGGGGGGGGGGGGGGACATTTAACCGTGGGAGGGGCATTCTCGGGTTTTTGGGCTAAAAGGGTCACGTGCCGTGCACATGACCCAGTTTCCGTTGTCATTGACGGCTTAAATGGACGGATAGGGTTAAAAAAATCAGAAAATGGTAGTTTAGGGGGCCAGAATCTAAGCATTGGTAGTTTGGGAAACCATCCGGAGAAAGAGTGATAGTTTGGGGGCTAAAATGTATTAACTCTTTTAATTTATTACATCTAACAATTTATATGATGCCAACGTCATTTAAATTTTTTAAATACCACGGCAACATGTATCATTAGATATGTGAAATTTAATATTGACTATATAATGATCGCTCCCAGTTTGAAGAGAAATATAAATGATCTTATTTGCAAAACACATTAACAAACAAAATTTATTATTTTTATCCACACATTTTTCATATTTTTCAATGGTTTAGGGCCTTTAGGCACACTCATCATTGCACTTATTACTCACGCAAGTCATTTAAAACATATGAACATGGAAAAAAAAAGAAAAGAAAAGAAAGGAATATGTGAAGAAATTTTTCCATGAACCGTGACGTGGACCTGCCGCAAGCTAAACACTCTTGTTTCGCTTGCGTTATATATATATATATATATTTTAGGGAAAGTTAGAACTTCCATTACTGAGAAAAACAATACAACAGACCACACCATAAAGGCAAACATAATCGACCACCCCAAGGGTGTACAACCAACATGAGCCAAAACTCATGTAACTCCAGACAGTTGCTACTAAACAGATTTAATTAACAGAATGGTGTCTATGCGTTGACATAAACCTTTACTTGAATAAGGAATCGGTTACATATTCTGAGCTACAACCAATGACTAGACTAATACAAGCACAGAGCAAACTGTCATAAAAAACGCACAACAACCCAACAACAAAAGATCAACACAAAAAACCAGCGTCGGAAAACGCCGTATATTGTTTTAAAAAAGAAAAGAAAATATGAGGTAGAGAAAAAAAAAAGCTAAAATTATTACAAAAGTCAAAGAGAGAGAACCTATTATAGGTTTTTAACTTGAGGAGCGCTACACTTATCAATTATTTTAAAAAAAAATTAATTTTTAAATGATGTGTCAATTATAAATAAGATTTACTATTTTGAAAAAGAGTAATGATTCACTACCACCTAAATATACAACTTTTCACCACCTTGTTTATGTGGTAAGGTGGTCCCCTACTTTAATTTATTTTTAAAAAATAAAAAAACTCAAAAAGTAGTGGGGGACCACCTTGCCACATAGACAAGGTGGTGAAAAGTTGTATATTTAGGTGGCATTGAATCATTATTCTTTGAAAAATGTGTTACTATTTCTTAGAATGATGACACATCATTTAAGATATGATACGTTTAAAATCAACTTATTTTAAAATCAACTATTAAATATGTAAGATCCATATGTAAAAAAATAGATCAATAATTAATTAAAAAAAAAAGTTGTTGAAATTATGTCAAGTGTTATACAACAATTATTTTTTCATATCATTTTATGAATCACATTTTAGAATGAAAATTCGGGAAGCATTTCCCTTCATTTCCACTTAGCCGCCGTTGTCCGTACGCGAGCAGTTTTTCAAATATATATTTGTTTTTGTTTGGCAAGGAAATTTGAATTAATCCGGTCCATTTCAAAACCTGTACAGCTCCGCGCCTCTCTATCTCTTCGAATCGTGGAACATCCGCGTAGATTTCACGCCCAAACCCTCGTAAATATAAATACATAATATAGCTGCCTCTCTCCAGATCTCTCTCTCTCTCTCTCTCTCTCTGTATTTCAAATTCCGGATCCACCGCTTCGAAATCAAGCCCCAAACCCTATTTCGCTCTCTGGCTATAGATTTTCTCTTTCTGTCTTTGTGAGCTAAGAATAACAATGAGGAAAGGAGCGAAGAGGAAGGCGAGCCAGAGGAAAGAGGCCGATACTGCGCAAGACAAGCAGCAGGAGTCGAAGAAAGCGACTTCTCGAGCTAAGCGGGTCAAGGCCTCCGTGCCCGAATCCGAGCCCGAGTACTTCGAGGATAAGCGTAACTTGGTATATGACTGCTTCCTACTTCTTACCTGAAAATTCAATCAAATTTCTGACATATAGTTCGGTTTGCCTCCTTGTGCTTCGATTGGTTGCTCGTCGTTTGATTTGGAATTGCATTGGATGATTTGTTTGGATGTTTGGATTGTTTGAAGCTTCATGTGGTATATTTGCATTATACGAGTGTGTTAGTGATTTTTTTTTTTTTTTTTTTTTTAAACAAGAAAAAGTTTCTTATCTGCGTTATTGAGGTCGTATAATGAATGGAAGGAAGTTAATGTTTTCTACCAATTTGTTTTTTGAAGAATGTTCGTATGCTTACTTGAGTTTACCTAACTACTTGCTTTTGGGCTCAGTTGAGTGGATTTTTTCAGCTCTATTAGGTTTTCATTTGTTTTAAGATAAAATAAAGTTCAACCCTAGCACATTGCATTTCAATTTTCTTCTGTTAAATCTTATTTGTTAGTGAAGCTTAAATTGTAGCTTTGCTAATCATTAATATAGCAAATGAATGCTTTTCTAACGGTAGCTCCTGTGCGCTATCTTCTCTTTTTTCTTTTCTGGCTTAATGGAAGTTACGCTGTGATGTCTGCGTGGTAACAGAGTGCATTATCAGTGAAAATTATGAACTTGTGTTTATGGTTTATTCTGTGTCTTGCGTATGCAGGAAGATCTATGGAAGGCAGCATTTCCCGTTGGGACGGAGGTTTGATAAAACTTTTGATTCTCTTATCTTAATTTTTCATCATTTTCCTTTTTGTGGCGTTTATATTGTACTAAATTTATGCCAGTGGGATCAATTGGACTCGGTCTACCAATTCAACTGGAATTTCTCAAATCTAGAAGTGAGTTACAAACTTATCTTTGCCTTTAAAATTTCACTTACAGATTTTCTCCCTATTGTTGATATAGGGGTGGTTTAAGAATGCTCAATTTAATTGTTCTAATTGTGGTCAGGATGCATTTGAAGAAGGGGGAAAGCTTCATGGAAAGAAAGTTTATCTCTTTGGTTGTACAGAACGTGAGTGGCTTGCAGACTCAGACTCCTTATGAATCTTGTTTTAGATTTCATGCTTTAATTATTGAGAAAAACGTTTCTTATTGCATCAGAAGTATTATTTTCTACTAAGTTGCTTGATGTCACTTATTTCTTGTTTCCCCTTCAATTTTCCTTCACACTCAATTCTGACATTATTTTCTGGTACTGCAGCTCAATTGGTCTCTTTCAAGGGTGAAAGCAAAATTATCTGCATACCTGTGGTAGTTGCTGTAAGTTCAGTAATATTGCTTTTGCATCTGAGTTTAGAACTATGATTATATGTAATTTAGGTGATGATATCGTATGTCAAGTTAATTTGTGGAGGTTTGTTAGGTTTGCCATTTTTGCAACTGGCCTTTAATATATTGTAGCTACTTGGCTGGGGTTCCTTATTTATTTTTATAAAATAAATGATGGATTCTTGAGTTGCACTTTTTACTTGGTATGTTGTGGTTTTGACTTTTGCCCTGTTGATTTTCCTTCAAGTTTTCATCTTCTTCAATCTGCTGCCAAAATTAAAGCCTACCTTGTGTCCTTAGATGCTCAAGGCTTCTCTGGTATGAGTTGTGTGGCTGTTAATGTGGGGTGCAGCTTTGAAGTCTAGAGTTGAAGCCTTGGGTTACTTATCAAAAAATCTTGGATGCACAATTTACTTGATTTCACCTCCATAGTTATGTAGTTTTTAGATAGGACTTTAGCTGAAAATATTCACCCATATTTTAATCATACTTGTGTATTTGATCAATTGCAAGTTTTAGATGTCCAATACTAAAATATGTAACGAAATTTCTACATTAATTTGATTTATCATATGGCTGTTTAGGTTTTTAGTTAATGATTGATCATTACCATAATTGATCCTTTATATCCAGACTTAGAACCTTGCTATCAATTTTTTTTTTTTAACTGCCACACCATTTTAACATTTTTCATTTAATTTTATTATATTCTCAAGACCACTATTTTTACTATAAAATGTTTACTTTTAATTTTCCTATTCATCTTGGGTGCAAGCGTTGTGTTTTGGTCTCTACTTTACTGTGTTCTACTGTCGGCAACCAGTAATTTGATCAACTATTTGTTTTGATACCAGTAAATAATTATATTACTTATATATAAAAAAAATATTATTGATCTTGCAATACATATTCCATTTTCTTGCATGCTAATCTAGTTGGTTTCTTGTTTTTCTTTATCTATAGGTTGTATCTCCATTCCCTCCTTCTGATAAGATAGGGATTAACTCAGTTCAGAGAGAGGCTGAGGAAATTATTCCCATGAAACAAATGAAAATGGACTGGGTTCCTTATATTCCTCTTGAGAATAGGTATGGAATATTGTTCATTGCTGGCTGTTGGAACTAATCTCTTGGAACATTCTTAAGGGCATCCTCTACATTCTTTGTCTAACTTTTTTGATGTCATTGTTAATTTAATTCTTCTACAGAGGCAGCCAAGTTGAAAGCCTTCACTCTCAAATATTTATATTGAGCTGCACCCAAAGAAGGTAATATTTCATTGCATTTTCTCCTCTCTCTGAATATGTACACACACACACACACACACACTCACACACAAATGTTTTTTTTCCTCATATTTTTTAGCTGTATTTAAGGAAGGCACTATTTGACCGGTGTTTGAGTTTTCCACCGTGATTCAGCTGGATTTTTTGGTTTCCCGATGAGATTTTGGTGGTTTCCAGCAATTGTTTAGCCGGTTTGGTAGTTTCCAGCGTTATTTTGGCTGGTCACCCCTCCCTTATTGACCAGTGCTGGCCGGTTGTGTTCCTTTTCGGTTGGTGTGTTTTGGCCAATACAAGTAGATTCGGCCAGTTTAGATGTTTTCTGGCTAGTTTTGTTGTGTTTTCGGTCGGTTCAGCTTGGTTTCGACCGGTTTGGTGATATTTCAGATGGTTCAATGTTATTGCAGATGGTTCTGACGGTTTTTCTGCTAGTTTAGTTTGTTTTTGACTGATTAGTGGTTTTACAGCTGGTATTGTGGTGTTTTTGACTGGTTTTTCATGTTTTTCAACCAATTTGATGGTATTTCAGCCTTCAGATGAGTGTTTACAAAGTTTGTGTGTCAATAAGAGGTCATTTTTTTTTAATAAGTGGGGCTTATATGATATATAAGCTCTGGCTTGAGAGGAGTGTTCGAGAGAAAGGGACAAGTGTTCCTATTCTAGAAAATAGGGTATCAGTATTAGGTGTCTCTATGAGGTATCCTAGTGTGAGGTGTCCTAAATCTTTTTTTTTTCTTTTAAATGAGTAATAGAAATATTTTTAACAAAGCGCAAAAGACGCAATTAAGGTATATAAGAAGTATACAAGAGGAACACCTAACTAGAAAGGGAGAAAAAAGGTCAATAAAATCATGATAAGTAAGCAAATTAGGAAAGTCTAAAGCAACCGCCTAGTGAAAAAGAGTATTGAAGGACTTTAAATCCACCACTGTCCTCTTGTAACAAGGAGACTTTGGTGTCAGATTACATGGATCTCTCAAGTTGCCACACCCTTTGGAATCCTAGCTTCATTAGAGCCGCTCATGATTGGGAAATTGAATATCTGGATTCTTTTCTTACTCTTTTATACTCCATGAATCCCCATTCGAGAGAAGTGAATATTATGGTGTGGACTCCTAGCCGCCATGGTTTTGCAGTGAAGAGCTACTATACAATGTTACAGTCAGGTCTTTTCCTTGGAAAAGCATTTGGAAGTTGAAAGCCCATTCTCGCATTGCTTTCTTCTTATGGGCAACAACTTTGGATGGAATCCTCACGGTGGATAATCTCAGAAGGCGGGGGTTCCAGTTGGTTAACCGGTGTTGCCTCTATAAGAAAGATGAGGAAACTATTAATCATCTTTTCCTCCATTGTGAGTATACCGCTGACATCTGTCACTTAGTTCTTAACAGCTTCGGGTTCTCTTGGGTCAAGCCTGGTAACATTCTACAGCTTCTCCATTGCTGGAAATTTCAAGAGCGAGGACATCTCATAGAGGCTATTTAGAAAGTTTTTTTTTTTGATAAGTATTTTTATATTTTTTTAAAAAAAATCTATTTAGAAAGTTATTCCCGCTCTCTTAATGTGAAGTATTTGGAGAAAAAGGAATCGACAGCTCTTTGAGGATAGCGAGACCAATGTGCTTCTCCTTAAATCTTCATTTATGAGATTTCTTTTGGATTTGGCTATTGTATGTGTTCTTAATTTTGCCTTAGGGAATTTGGTGGATTTGATTTATTTTCTAGATTGTAGTAGCAGATAGAGCCTCGGCTCTCTTGTATACTTCTCGTATACGAGGGCTTTGCCTTTTTTCAATAAAATTATTGTTATTCATAAAAAAAAAAATTCCACCACTATCCTCTCATGATCTTTAATACACCACAAGAGAGGACGGCATCATTTTCCACACAACTGTATTATGGAATTTCACTTCAACCCTCTTCAACAAGCAAAAAGGTCAACTACTTTTTTCGGCATCACCCAAGTTACCCCGACATGACTAGGGCAATCGACCAAGTAAAGAACGCCGCTCTTAAGGGGACCTTATTCCACCATATACTTTTCCAAGGGAAGGGAGTACCATCAAAAGAATAAAAAGTGTGAACTTTGAAATCACTATATTTTCTTAACACTAAAGAACAAATAAATGATTTTTTAGTTACTTATTGAGTTACCTGCTAGTTTGGGATGGTGTCATGTGTCATTAAAAAAACAAGACATAAGAAAGGATCAATAAGGTTTTTTTGGCTTTCATCACGATTTCTACCAAACTGAAACTATTTTTTTGACGAGTAAAGGATTTGTAAAAATCCAAGCCATAGGGGTCAAATTGAAATCATTAACAATCTTCAGGGACCAGAAGTTTATTTGACCAAACTAAGAGATAAGACTTAATGATAACAAAAATAGCCTAAGATGGAGCTAGTGTTGGGCCACCTATCGAATTTAGAGCTTATATTAATAAATATTTTTGTCCTTAGTTTTGTTTTCTCTTGATATATTAATTGCTTCATTCATGTGCTATCTGAATTTATAAGAATTTCTCAGAGAAGTGATTTCTGTGTCTTTAGACTAGGTGTGGAATGCTGTGTAAGACCAGATAGGATAACTTTTACTCTGTTCTGTGTTTGACGCCATACATGGATAGGATAAAATTTGTTCAACTAGACTATAAATCTCACAGTTTGGATACCAGGAGTGGGATAAAGGGCATTAGGATAAGAGTTCAGAACTTGAGTGGGGCTCATTCTTGTTTTTGTCCTAAAGATAAAAAGCATATGTCAATATATATCTAATTGGGTTCTGCACCGCCCAAAAAAAAAGAGGGTTCTGCACCACAGTATAGAGATTTGGTACCAAATCTTGCATCTCTATCTAATTGTACGCCAAATACAGGACATGGTAACTCTTGTAGGTTGGTTTTGTATTCTGTCTATAATATCCTATTAAATACGTAAATCAGGTGCCTTACAGGGCTCTGAGAAACTCCAGTTTTTTGTTATTGCTTTTAAGCTGGCATTTCCTTTCCTCCTTTTGTCCCTTCTCTCTCTCTCTCTCTCTCTCTCTCTCTCTCTCTCAGAAAAGGGTAAATTGCCATTGGGTACCAGTAATGTAAATTGCCACTATCGAAATATTGCACAATAGTTGAGAGAACCTGATCAAGAAAATGCTTTTCTCTGGACCTGTGTGTCCAGATTCCCCGTTTGTGCATATTTTATTGTTTATTATCTGTTGTGCATAATACACAATTTTTTTTTTCAAAATCTAGAATAAAGTATTATTTGTGCTAATGGATTTAATTTTAATTCATATTTTGAACAAGATAGTAACGTATGCTTTATGTTTGTGCAGGGCTGCTTTAAAACACTTGAAGATAGACCGGGTCAAGAAATATGAGTACTGCTTGCCTTGTTAGTTCTCAAACTACCTCCGTTTAAATTGTTGCATCCTACATAAACTTTGTCACCACTTAGCAAAGGATCCAAGACGAGGAGCTCTTTTTTTTTTTACTTTTTGATCTTTGTTTGGATGGCAAACATCAGTGTAACTGGGTTATAAGGAGTTAAAAGAAGGGTCAATAAATTAATAAATCTCTTTGGTTTTTTTGATAAAACTATTTGGACAATCCTGGAAACTTCAGAAGAAGCCTTATATTTTTCGTGGCCATATTTTGTCACATGACATGGTTATGGTTATTGAGACATACAAAGATTCAACTCATGTTTGTCTCTGTTCCATCAACGTAACTTTTCCATTATCTGATTTGCTTTTTATTCTTTTGGCAGATTTCTACCAGCCCTTCAAGGAAGATGAGCTTGAGCAAAGCACTGAGGTTCAAATAATTTTTCCATCAGAAACAAAGCCGGTAGGTTATAAAATGTGATTGGAAAAACAATGATGCATACCATTGTTGGATATAGATGAATTTAAGTATATCTGAGTTATCCAATTTTGTCTACTTAAACATACCGTCAGTGATGTTCACTGTTGCAAAATTTTGTGTAAATTGATTTTTCTCTTTTTGTCCCTGCAGATTTTCTGTGAATTTGATTGGGAGTTGGATGAACTTGAGGTACAGAATTAGCTTTTGGTGTTTGTATTGTAGTATATCCTAAACTAATTCAGTTGTGAAGTTATAATCACAGTCTCTTCACTTCAATTTATTTGATATCGAACATACACAATTACTGTGAGACAATAATTTCTTCCTTGGCCATCAGTTTATTTTGATTGCTATGGTTATTGGGGACTATCCTCTAATTATGGCGATTATTTTACCATTTGATGGATTTGCACCTTTGTTTTCTAATCGAAGCTTCATTATTCAAATTTTCTCCTTCTTTTTTTTTTTTTTTTTTTTTTTTTTTTTTTTTTTTTTGCATCTGGCAGTCATTTATTGACAAACTTTTGTTTGCTTGAACAACTTGCTACTTATTATCACATTATTGGGTATAGTGTGGAATATCTGTACTGAGGGATGGGGTTTCAGAACTCATGGAGAATGAAGAATCCCACATCATTCCCAATTCTGTCAAACTAAAAAATTGAAAGGGATAATAAGGATTAGGAAAAAGAAGATTATCTTCTACTAAATTGCACGTCTAATTTGTAGGAGTTCACAGACAAGCTGATACAGGAGGAGGAGTTGTCCGAAGATCAAAAGGATGCCTTCAAGGTGAAATTAATGAATGAAATGCTAGTTACTCAAGTCTTTTTTTTTTTTCCATTACTTGTATCTTATCCTTCTCTCTCTCTCTCTCAGGAGTTTGTCAAGGAGAAAGTTCGGGAAGCAAAGAAAGCTAATCGAGAGGTAGGTACTTGAGGCAGATATAGTTGTAAGCTTGCTTCTTTTAGAAGCATAAACTTTGTTGAGCACTTAACTAATTTCTTTTTTTCGTAGGCAAGGGAAGCCCGGAAAAAAGCCCTTCAAGAAATGAGCGAGGAAACTAAGGCAGCTTTTGAGAACATGAGGTTTTACAAGTTCTACCCTGTGCAAACACCAGATTCACCTGATATATCTAATGTTAAGGTATACGTTTGAAACCCATTGCTCTATTTATTACTAGGATGTACAAACGCTGCTTTTCGAAGCATCCTTGATTCGATTTTGAGTACTAATAATCTCTCAAAAGAAGTTTGATTTGTCATTTCCTGGAATAAGAATCTGCAATCTGTCCTCCACAGAAGTATGATAACATTTTCTGTGTGGTGTTTTTGCCATGCAGGCTCTGTTCATAAACAGGTATTATGGGAAGGCTCACGAGGTTCTGTGACCGGTGGGCGTCAAGGGCTAGCGATGATCAAAGGCCGCAAATAGGGGTTCCAAAACAGTCGAGATTCACAAAGTTTTGGTTTATTACGGTGAAGTTTTTGGAGGCAAAGCCCTTTCTTGCCTCTTCATATATACTTTTGTTGAGATCAGAGTTTAGGGTGTGTCAGGAAAAGATGTACACCAGTAGTTTCCGAATTTTTAGATGAACAAATGAGGTGCTTTTCTCAGCGCAGGAGGAATTTGTAAGATACATTCTCGAGGTTCATAAGCTTCTCGAGTGGCAAACCAGTGATTTCCTGGTATCTCTCGAGTTGTGATTTGTCAGGGTCTTTTGTAATATTGGTTCTGGTTCATTTAGTTTTGTATGACCAAAATTTTAATCTTAGAAACAATAAGAATGATAACAAAGTTAGTATTTATTTTTTGTTTTTGTTTTTGTTTTTGTTTTTGTTTTTTTTTTTTTTTTTCTGATTTACCAACCTGGAAAAATGGAGAGAATTCTCTTCATTTAGTGTAAAAATGAGGGTATAATTATTCTTTTACATTCTGTAAAAATGTGAAAAGATAACTATGCCCTCCCTATTTAATGAAATGGAGAGATCGTCTCCATTTGAAATGGAGAGGATCCTTCCAAACGTGGTTGTAAAATATGAAAGAAGAACACTATTTGATTTTAAAGTAGCGTGATCTAATTCAAAAATTTCTCCCAATTGAGCACGTCTAGCATAATTTTTTTACAGTAGCAAGATCATTATAATTGATTCTATACGGTTCGTCGCCATAGAACTATACATTTACGGTAGCAAGATCACTATAATTGATTCCATTCAGTTTGCCGCTATAAAACTCCACAGACGGAATAACACTGAAAAAAGGGAAAAATGTAAAAAAAAGTTACAGTAGTCTTTGGAACAAGATCATTTACAACTATTTGTTCAAATTTAAAAGAGTGAGCAGGTGATTGTGAGAGACTACTTATGAGATCCACACTGAATAAGTAGTTAGACAGTCAATTTTTATTTGGTCAGGTGGGTCTCATAAGTGGTCTTTCACAATCATTTGCTCGAATTCTCTCAAATTCGGGTAAATAATTGTAGAGGATCCTAATCCATAGTCCTTAAGGTAATACTTTATGTCTAGTCGTTCTAAAAGTTTAAAATTTATCAATTACTTTTTAAGGTCCCAATTATTATCAAATAGATCATTGTGTTAAGGTTTTGTTAAATTTTTAACGTTCATGCCACGTAATACCCAACTAAAAGCTAACACATGTTACAATAGCAATGTCAATAATGTGTAAGAAAAATGATCTTTGCACAACAATGTTGTGCACAACTACTCACATTAGTGAGATCCATGCATATAGAACCACCTGCATAGATCACATTCAATGTGAGTGATTGTGTAAATGTTGTGTACCAATCATTCTTCTATGTGTATTAAGCGTCTGACCACTTTAACTTGTTTTTTTATTTTTTATTTTTTATTTTTTTTAATTTTATTTTATTTAAAAAAAAAGACAGCAAATCACCCCCAAAACCGTACGTTTTGATTGACCCCTTAGATATTCACCGTCTTCAAGTTTTTGTTCCAAATTGTTAGCCGAAGTACTGAACCCACCGTTGAACTCATCCAACAAGGGTATAGCATCGTCCAAACATGTGTACTTTGCAACTTTAAGACTCCGTTTGTTTCAATTTTTGTATTTTTTTTTTTTTTTTTGGTGTTTGGTAAGACTGAAAATAATAGTTAAACAAAAAAGATTATTAATTTGACCACAAAAATTTAATCTCAAAAAATAGTTTCCGTTCTTAAATTTTGTAAACCATTTTTTTAGTTTGAGTTTCTCATTCTCAAACCGTCTAATCACCGCCAAAGATTGTCGGAAGTCGTTAGCCTTTTTCCATCGTCGCTAATTTTTCCGTACGAGCCAAACACCAAAATATTTTCAGAGAAATCATTTTCGTTGAAAAACATTTTACGTTGAACTAAACGGAGGATAAAACACAGGCGGATTTCTAAGATTACACAAACTAATTAAGCCCTTATCATTGTAATAGAAAGAGGATGATACAGGAGGCATATGTTTACGGACTGATCTAATTGAGCCGAGCCGAGCTTTAATATTTCAAGATTAGCTCGTTTATGAGTCGAACTCAAACTTCAGTCGGGCTATAAAATATGTGTTCATCTCGGCTCGTTTAAAACTCGGGCGAGCTTAAGCTCGTTAAGAATGCCATTTGAGCCAAGCTGGGTTACTCGACAAGCTCAGCTCAACTAGAGTTCGAGTTAGGCTATTAAATTTTTCAATGTGTGATCAAAGTGAAGTTCAAGTCCGAGTTTGTGAACAACCTCTATATATTTATTAATAATATAAATATATAATATGTAACTATATCATACATTATAAAATAAAAAATTAACAATATGTTATTATATATAACTAAAAAGTATAAACTATGGTATATGTATATTGTGAGCAAGTAGTAAGTTTAATATATTCTATACTAACTATACTGTAAGTATAACATATAACTATTGTTAACCATGTTTGATGTGATATATGTGAATATAGTTATATTGCTATATACCAACTATTAATAACTTAATATGTTAGTTTAACAATAATATGTAATATTATATTTACTTGGCTAGTATACTATATGCTTTATATATATATCGAGTAACATATAATTAATTATATTTACTCAGTATATGTTGATTAACTAGATAATATGTTAATTTATGAATTAACTAGTTAGTATGTCAACTAATACACATAAATATTAAGTAACATATATAACATATATTACTTAATTATTATATACATGCTTAAATTTATATAACTCATTTTTAGTAATATATATATATATACATGAATCGAACTAACAAGCCAGGCTCTCAAATCCTTATCAAGCTTTGTCAAACAAGTTTGGTATGTTTAATCACTCACTAATCGACTGGTTTTTACAGTAACAAGCGAGTTTCTACAGTATCGAACTAGAGTTCAGATCGAATTAAACCGAACAGGTATCGAGCAAATTGTCGAACGGACTGATTTATTTACATCCCTATTTATGGTTATAGTTTAAACGAGCACACTTAGGCTAAAATACAACAGATTGACATTACAATACACATCAATTACAATCCATGAGTTCTTTTAGTAAGAAAGCCCTTCACTTCACTTAACAAGCAAAATGCCAAAATGCCAAAAAACAGAAGAAAAAGGCTCCTATAATAACTGATACATGAATAAATAAACCCGGCTGTACAGCAGAGTTACCTGAACCATTTACAACAATGGTGGGCAGCTTTTGAGATACAGTAGAGAGTAGTAAGTTATGCTGCTTGATGCAGAATGGGTAAAAGCTCTTCTGGTAAGAAAGCCCTTCACTGAACAAGCAAGAGACTGACCAAACTTCCCCAAAAACCTATCCAAAGGAGGCTTACAGCATCCAACCCAACAAGAAACAGCCAAAGCAACTACAAAACAACACACTGAGAGCCTAGCTACCAATTACAATCTCAGATAAGCCCCAACACCCAACCAATCACCTATTGGCTATTATGGAGGAAGGCTGGAAACTCCACAAAGAGTCAACTTTAGATCTGACCAAAAAAAAAGGGAACTAATGTATACATTGAAAACTTTAGACCAAACTATAGCTTCAATCAACGGTAAACAAAGAATCTCTGACCAGAAGGGAAAAGTGATCTTTCCATTGACCAAGGCTTGCAAAAGGCATGAGACCACAGAATAGTGGTAGAACTAGGAGCAAGATAACATAGAACAGAAATTGGCGGATCCAGTAGGGAAACATTGCACCTTTTGTCCCTTGAGACACATTGACAGGTCCATGGAGGATAAGGAACAAAGCTGATGTACAGACATTAGAAATGAAATGCAGCAAGCACAGTGTCTCCCAAAACAAGCGTCGTGATGCTAGGCTAAGCGGTGAGGCGCGGGCTGCCGAAAACTTTAGACCAAACTATAGCTTCAATCAACGGTAAACAAAGAATTTCTGACCAGCAGGGAAAAGTGATCTTTCCATTCACCAAGGCTTGCAAAAGGCATGAGGCCACAGAAAAGTGGTAGAAATAGGAGCAAGATAACATAGAACAGAAATTGACGGATCCAGTAAGGAAATATTGTGCCTTTTGTCCCTTGAGACACATTGACAGGTCCATGGAGGATAAGGAACAAAGCTGATGTACAGACATTAGAAATGAAATGCAGCAAGCACAGTGTCTCCCAGAATACGAGCCAATGATATCCACTCCCTCCCAGTGTGTCTACACAAAGCTTGCCTGCTAAACCACAGGCAACTCCTAACAGCAAGAGCATGAACGTAACTGGCATGATCTGTTTTGTAGTTGCTGAACGCTGGAGAAGCAAAAAAGCAATAGTGACAATCATTAAGATACCAAACAGCATTCGACTCACAACTTGAACCTGACATCTGAGGATGTGCAGCCCTGAATTGAGCGATGACATTGGCTTTGGGATCCACCAAGACTTGGACTCCTGAAACAGAGAAACCATCACCAAACATTTCCTAAACAAGTTAAAAATAACATTGAGAAGAAAGGCAGCAATTTTATTTTATTTTATTATTATTATTTTTTTAAAAAAATGAATCATCTGTGGAGTGGTGCTCTCTGGACAAAGTGAGCGCTATTGCTCTCAATAATTTATTTTGAAAATTGGAAAGAAAAAAAAATAATAGCAGCAGCAACAAAAACTGTTGGCCATTATGAGATAACGTAAGACACAAGGCTTGGAATTTTTTGGACAATCACATTGTTTTTCATGTATCATTCTTATTTTAGGTGAATGCAATTTTGGGATATTGATCCACTTAATTATCATCTAATTTGCCACACATACACCTATTACTTACTTTTTCCTTATTGAAACTAGAAGAGCACATCTATAATAATACCTGAAACTAAAAAGAAACTAAAGAAGTTGAAAACCAGAATGAGATGGTACTTGCCATGGGTGAAGGTGTACAAGATTCGGTAGCTTCACTGATCCTCGTGTATGAAAATACATAAGCACCATATAACAGGGAGACTGACATGATAAGCAAACCAGCAACAAGACAGTCAATGCACTTTCTGAGCAGCTCAGTGTGTCTCGTGTCTTCTAATTGATTCTTGAATTTTTCAGCTCTAAAAGATGCCTTTGATATACCCACGGCCAGTTTTGACCTCTCTAGATGATTTGAATCATGGTTGAGAGCCAGCTGTGTCTCTTTCAACTTCAATCTTTCCATTGTAAGGCTAAGCTCCAAAGTCTTCAGGTCATTAGAACGGGTTTGCTCTACGACAGATTTCTCAATAGTGCTAAGCATAGAATGCCCAATTGCAGGACCGTATGTACTTGGATAGACACATGCTACTTGGTTTATTTGCCCATGCAGGACAAGCTCATGATTACTGGAATCAGTTAGCATATTCTCTCTCACCTCTTCAATGGTCTTTAATCGATCCTGAGTTTCAAAAGTTTGTGAGACTCTCTCTGACTGAAAATCTTCTATACCAGAATTGCTTGTGCATCCTCCTTTATTCAGAGTCACATCTGAAGTAGACCCTTCTACATTTAGGTTGCTAAAATGAGGACCTCCCTTTTTTACGCGTGACTCATTGATCCTTCTAAGGGTCCTCAAGGTGCTCCCAAATGACTTTTCAAAGTTTCTCATAAAACAATCAAATTTGTCACCAAAGACCTGCTGCCACACAGGCAATCAAAAGAAGAGGCATAAAAAAGATACCACTTTAGCAGCTTGTATTTGAGTGATGTTGATATGAACTACAAGAGGAAACTTAACACGCAAAATCAGAGTCATGGATGAGTCAGCAATTTAAGGTCTGGCTTACATTGACTAAAGATTCTCTGACAGCTGAAGTGCAGATCTACAGGCAAGAATAGATCAACATTAATCAATACCCTATAATTTAAACTTCAACAAAAGAAGCATAAGAAGGTTGCAACCCCCAACAGTGCTGAAAAGGTACCAACTTGGTAATTTTGATAATGTTTATCACAGTTGTCAAGATAGGCAATAAATAAGTAAGAGTCCCATTGAAATATTCAATGATGAAATTAATGTGTTTTGGGAATGCCCAAAATGGTAGATGGGAAGGACCATGGTCAGTGACTGCACAGATCCTTCAGGGGGAGGTAAAGTTTAACAATCATGTTACTGATAAGAGACTCAGAAAAAAAAATGTTAATCTGATAAAAGGGCTAGAAGAATACCATTGAAAGATGGTCGACGGACATCCTTCCACCTGCCGTGTCTTTCGTTTCCAGAACCTAGAATCAACAAGTACAACAGTCATATGATATGAACTGTCTATAGTAAGCGAAAACAAAGCATATGAATTATCTTTTACAGGATCTCACCTAAAAATATATGATAATATAACCTAGGTTAGTATGTGGGAATCACATCTTGGCTAGATAAATATAGATTTAATGTCTGTCCAAAGTAAAAGCTAGAACAGTAAGAGTGTACCCCAGGGCAAGACACTATATATATATCTCGAGCCTCAGCCATTGGCTTTGAAATCTATCTTCAAAGATTGAGAAATGTCAAGAATAAGAGATTCACAAAAGAGTAGCTCAGCATCTCTATATTTTTTCCAGCCCTCACAATCAATTGATATATATATATATATATATATATATATATATATATATATATGAAAAAATACAATATTATAAAATATGGACACCTCACCATGGGACAACTCATAAGGACACCTCATATACACACTTCACCATAGAAAAATTCCTAGGGACACTTCATTACCTTCTAGAATAGGACACTTGTTCCTTTCTTTCTAAAACTCCCCCTCAAGCTGGAGCATATATATTATAAAAGCCCAGCTTGGGACAGAACTCTAACTAACACAAAGACTTAGTAAACACAACTGCAAATTGGTTTTCAAACAAAAATACCACTAAACTGGTTGAAAAGCAACAGGAACCGACTGAAAATACTGCAAAAACGGCTGAAAAGCCACCAAAACAACCCAAAAACAGTCTGAACCAGCTGCAAAACGACAGAACCGGCCAATTAACAAACTAAACTGACCAAAAATCCGTCTCAACTGGCGGCTACAACAACAATGAACCGGCTTAAATATCACCAAATTGGCCAAAACTGCACTATACCAGCTGAAAACCCATCTGGACCGGCAGAAATCAGCCTGTATCAGCTGAAACAATAAAATAACTGGCCGATACGGGTCAAAACTCACCAGTAAACACCAAAACCAGACAGAAGCTTGCACTACGAAATCGGCCAGGATCATGCCAGAAACACTAACCCTGATCGGCACTTACTGAAAAACACCAAGACCGGATGAATTTCGTCAAAGAACACTGAATCCAACTAAAACACGCTGGAAAACTCCATCACCAGTCAAAACTTGCTGGAAATTTCAACACTGGCTGAAACTCGTTGGAAAACATCAACATTGACTGAAGCACACCGGAAAACAACAATACCGGCTGAGGTTTGCCAGAAAACACCAACACCGGCAGAAGCATGCCAGAAAACACTAGCACTAGCTGACGCATGTCGGAAAATACCAACACCGACCAAAACTCAATCCGGGATCACACAGATTTGGATCGATCCAATTCAAATTTGGAATTACCTGATCTGGTCAACACGAATTGAGTTACGGATCTGTTGACTTGGGTGGAGCCTTGTACTTGGATCTGACTTGACTAGGCTTTGTTTAGTTTGGATTGGGCTGGACTCAGCCCAAGAACAAAAGTAGAATAAGGTTATTCTGGATAAGGAATTACCCCAAAGGTTATCATTATCCTGTATAGGGATAACATACACCCGCAACCAAACATTAATATTCTTCTTCAGGGTTGGCTGGAGATTTGCTGGCAACAACCAACCTCAGGCAATAACCACAACAAAGATCAGAATAGAGACAATCTAGGACCAAAAGCCCACCACAACAATGATGACAACCATAACCAACTACTGGCCATGACCGCAACTGCCGAAGATTGGCTAGTGTTAATAGACGCTCACAGGCGGCAACCACTAAAGATCAGCTCGCTGCCTCTCACCCTACCATTAGCCACAACCAAACAACACCAACCTATGGCCAGCAACCAAAAAGCACAACCATAGATTACCACAACCACCAAAGAAACTACTGACCATCTCTATAGACGTGGCCAACCATCACAAATGATACCATAGACAACAAAATGACTGAAAAAGTCCGCACATAGCACCACGGCCACAAGATAACCAACAACTAGCACCACCAACGCTAAAAAACAACCAACGAATCCACCACGACACTAGACAAATATGACCACCACAATGATGAGCTCGATGACGATGGCATCTCATGGTTTACAATGATGATAGCGCCATTAACCTCCAATCAAGGGTATTGGGCCTAAGCAAGTTGCAAAAGGGATAAAACAAAGAAGACAAAAACCAAAACAAGAGGGACTAAACAGTAATTTAAATTCTAGAACCTTGCTCTGATACCCTGTCAAGAACAAGGGATTCACAAAAGAGAGACTAAGTATCTCTATATTTTTCTGGCCCTCACAATCTATTGGTATATACAGGAACAAATAAAATATTTTGAAATATGGACACCTCACCATAGGACAACTCATAAGGAGACCTCACCATAAGACAACTCATAGGGACACCTCACCATAGGGACAATTCATAGGGACGCCTCACCACCTTTTAGAATAAGGACACTTGTCCCTTTTTTAATAACAAGAAACATACTAGACACTAGCATAAAGCCACAACAATGCCCTTATCCCTATGAAGTGCTTACACTATAAAGGTAAAAGCCAATAAAAAGGGCCTTTTTAAAAAAAAAATTCTATCTTCACACAAAGGTGTAATTAAGAAAAGGCCAATAAATATAACACATCTTATGCATGTGGAGGGGTTCATTTAGCATCAAATCAATTAAGTCTTCATATTAGGAACTTCAGCTCAGACCAAATTTTTTGAAGATGTCAAACGGGTCACTTTACTCACACGCATGCTACACACTAGCCTCTCGCACACAGAGTCTCATGAAAGATGCTCCTTCTGTTTTCTGCATTTTTGTTTCTTTTTCTTTTTCCCTTTAGGTGAGAGCTTGAAACTTGAGGAGATAAGGACATTAAGATTTTAGAAGGCATTATATTTTTGAATTGTCATCCAGTAGAGATAGAAATTCATGAAATTAAGTAATAGAATCACTTAAGAGTAAGGAGAGAAAATAATGTAAAGAAGAGACGCGAGAGTCATCGTCCGTGACTCTCAAGCGAATAATTCTGCTGTCAAGAATGACTACACCCGTTACCTCAAATGAGAGGAGGAAGGTCTCAATTAACACAACGTAATGTCAAGTGCACCAAAATCGAAAGAACCATTGTTAAAGGTTTTCATTTTTTTTTCGACTTGAATATAGTTTGGTGTCATGAAGAAGAAAAAAGATAGCACTGGTTCATCCTTATGGAACCATGGATAGTATGATTGAGAATAAAAAGTGCAAACAACTATCCAAGAAAAAGCTGAAAAAATAACTGACAAAGAAAGTTGGGAATGATTAGAATGAAGGCTTTTTTAATACAATACTTTGAGCATTTAGTTGAAACCATTTCAGGGGAACCACCTTTACTAAATCACGTGCATAGCGACTAGCGAGAGTATGCACAAATACACACAATTAAATTCTAAAAACCAAATTGCAAAAGTTATATGTATCCAAAGACTGGAAAGATAATGGCTCTGTTTGTTAATGTGTTTTGAGGTTTTTTTTTTAGTTGTTTGTTAATCTTTTTGTTTTTGAGAATATAAAACAAAAGAGAGAAGAAGAAAAGTTCAACATACGGAGCCAATGGTATTACATTCCAAAGTACAGTACAAAAGGGTACAATCTAGCATAAAACATGCATAATACAAAAATTGTATACTTATTATATCAAACCAATAACTCTAACATTGCAAACGAAGAACTTTTTCTCTAAGAACAAAAACATTTACATGCTTGTGCGCAATAAAGTATCGAAGGTGGTATGTCCGTAATAAGCCTAAATGCCAGATAAGCATATATCAAACAAGTTCCAATTTACACCTAGACAAACAACATTTAATTAACAGTCGCACATGTTACACTTCCCACCAAATAAAGCGCATTCATTCATTTCAAATTAGTCCTCGAGACCAAGTTTGCAAAGTAGGGGGACAATGTGCTTTGAAGTAATGTAAAGCAGACAAAATCCACTCAAAGAAACTAACTTTCATATAGTAATAGTAATTTTGTCTGGTACAATAAAATTCTTGTTCCAAAACATAAATAATCTCTGAGTTCTAAACCCAACTCTCATTCAGTAAAAGCTTAAAGTGCGTTTAATTAGTCACAAAAATAAATCACAATCCTGCTAACCCAGTTCAGAATTTGAAAATCCCAATTGAATCAACTTCACCAGCAAACAAGAACAAGAAGAAAGAACCAGAATTACCAACAAACCCAACATCAAAATCAAAACTTTTCCAATAACCCTCCAAACAAAACCAAAATTTCCCAAACAAAACCAAAAATTTCCCAAACAAAAACTAATAACAGAGATCGCCATTAACAAATCCAAAACAAAACCAAATAAATAAACAAAAAAGTAAAGCTTTCGAACCAGAGCAACGACAGCCGCGACAGACATTCCGAGAGGGAGACCGATGACGTCCACACTGCCCTCGCTGCGCCGCGCCGTAGCGAGTAGGGCCCTAGGGTTCCGGCGTCTGAGAACCACGCGCGTGGCCGGCAAGGAAGAAGAAGTAGAAGATGAAGAAGCACAAGACGAGGACGAAGGAGGTAACAGAACAGAGCCATCCTTGAAGACCCTTTTCTTCTTAATCTTCTTTCTTGTCTTGCCGTCCTTTTCGTCAACGTTGATGGGCTTTGAATCATCGTCGTCGTCGTTGGAACCTGTAGACAAAGGAGGAGAAGGGTCTTGGACTGTCGAATTCGGATTGGAATCGACGGCACTGGATTGGAGGGGTTGATGAGGTGGCGAAGAAGAAGAGGCCTCCATGGATGAAACTGTAGGGGGAAAGTCGTAAAATTTTCAAACTTGTAGTTCTAAGAAGTGAGAGAGGGAGAGAAAGACGGATGAAAGAAAGTACAAGGCGTCCGTTTGAGAAGCGCGTAATATCGTTGGATGAGATTTTTTGAAGGCTAAATATATGGCAAATTTACGAGTAAATGTGATATTTGAATTTAGGGATTTGATTCTCGTACAACACCAATACAATAATTGCACAACAACTCTTCACATGAGGGTGAGCTCCAATATCTGGAGCTCACCCTCATGTGAGGGATTGTTGTACAGTTGTTGTATTGGTGTTGTAAATCTAACATTTTCCTTGAATTTATTATCTTATTTTTTAATTTTGAAAAAGAAAAATTATAGTTTAACTTTTTAAATTATCAGCCGTTTTGAAATTAACTTTTGAATTATTAACACTTGGATTCTGACCTCTTAAATTATAAAAAAATTTTAAAAATGTTCATTTTGTCGAAATATGCTTATAATACTTCTGTCACATATTTGGAAAAAAAAAAATTAAAAAACTTAATTATTTTTTGCTTTCCTATCCAAATACACTCCGCCATAACTTCTATTATATTTTCTTATATCAATTAAATATTATTTCTTTACAAATATAAGCTTGTACCTACCCTCATATTTTTCACAAAACTTCAACACAATCCCGATAAAAAGAAAAAGATGAGAGATGAGATAGGAAATAAAAATATTTTCTATTAAAATAATGGATAAGGAAGCTCTTTTGGTTCCTTACACATTGGGTAGAACTGTAGCATTCTTATAGGATATTTGCTGTTGGCAGTTTTTTGTATTTTTTTGACATTTTTTTTTCTATATATAAGAAAAAAAAAAAAAAAAGAATTATAAGAAGCTGTTGGAAATGCTTTTTGGTTGGGTTGTAAATTTTCATGCTTTAACAGATTTATCAATCCCTATCACCAAGCTTCTCCCTATCTCTTCTTTTTCCTTTGCTGGTCTGCAATGAATTGTGCTTTTGTAAGAATTACAAAAGAAATGAAGAAAAAAAGGGGATGAGATATTTTGTAAAAGACTAAAAAGAAAAGAAAAATGAAAAGATGAAAGCAAAGGAAATTGAAGAAAACAACCAATGAGCTGAAATAAAAATAAAATAAAAAAAAATCAGCAATTACGTGGGACCTACAAAGAAATGAAAAAAAAAAGAAGAAAAGGAGAAAAAGAAAGGTGCAGCGCCGGAAGAAAAGAAGGAAAAAGAGGAAAGAAAAAAAGTGAAAAAATTCCTTTCTTCTTTACGAAGAAAGTTGAATTTTGTTTTTTTTTTCCCTTATTAATTGCTGAATTTTTTGTTTTTTGTTTTTTTTTTTTTAACGTAAAACATGTGCTCCATCCATTTATAAACCAAAAGATAATACAGAGAGAGATAAGGGGTACAAAAGATCTCTACATCTACGTTAGAAATAAGTCTGACAAAGCAGCTGCCTAAACAATATACAAATAATACATAAACACCATATAGAGCATCTCTTTACAATTAAGCTCACCTTAAAAAGATAAAGAGAGCTAATCTAGCTATCAAGCCAACAGATAAGTTTAGTAAATATTTGTGTATTACAAAAGACACATTGTGAATCACATAAAAACTAGAGAATACACACAAACAAACACAACAACAAGAAGCACCAAACAATAACTGCCAACGTCAGAAGGGAGCAACCACCACCAAAGGCCTGAAAAGCAAGGCGTGGCTCGCACGCGTCAAAAAAATCAGGGAGAGATCGTACCAACCACGCGTCAGACAGGAATAAGCGGCAAGACCATCAGAAAGCAGCGGACGGACCAGAACACAGCGGTGAGGACAACTGGATACGCTTGTTGAAAGAAAACCGGTGAAATGACACAGATCTAGTCCGTGAAGAAGACGCAGAAGCAGTGGGGGATTTGATATTTTACTTTTGAAAAATTATAGTTTAGCCTTCCAAACTATCCGTTGTTTTACAAGTAACCACACGAGCTATCAAAGTTTAGATTCTAGCCTTCTAAATTACCAAAACCTTTTAAAAATGCACATTTTGTTGAAATATTGCTATAATATGGCTAAAATAAAGAAAATTAGTTTAAGGGCATTCTCAGTAGCCTCACCAAAATAGCTTTTTGGTGAGACAAAACATTCAAAAACTACTCCCAACAGCCTCACTAGTTTAACCAAAAAAAATTGATGAGTGACCAATACTCACCAAAATAGCTTTTTAGCTATTTTGGTGAGGCAATTTGGTGAAAATACTCAAAAACTACTCTCAACAGGCTCATCAGTTTAACCAAAAAAAATTGATGAGTGAACAATACTCATTAATTTTGGTGAGTACTATTCACTCATCAAATCATTAAAAAACTATAAAAATTGTCATTTTTTTTTCTCCTTTTTTTCTCACACAAATCAGTCTCAACATAACCTCGGTAGGAAAATGCAAATTTTTAAAAATATGACCGTTAGTATAAGACAAATATTCATAAATATGACTATTAGGAAAAGACAAAAATTCAAAAAAGATTAAATTGAAAAAGGATAAATAAATCTAAAAGTATTATTTAAATGGAATAGTGATAGTTAGTGAATAGTTAAAATAGTGAGGTTCCTGGGGATACTTTAAAAAAGTGGCTCATCAATAGAGAAAAATAGTTTTTAGCTATTTTAGCTAGTAAAATTTGGTGAGGTTACTAGGAAGGACAAAAATTTCCTACAAACCGGTTTGTAGGAAATTTTCTATAACCCATATATAAGATTGACATGTGTCATTTAAGCATGTGAGAAGCACATGTTTTTTCATTAATGCTATTAAAAAAACATATGAGAAGTACATGTTATTAAAACAACATGTATTTCTCACATGTTAAGAGGCACATATCAATCCTATATGTGGGTTGTAGAAAATTTCCTACAAACCGATTTTTAGAAAATTTCTACTTACTAGTAAAATTTGGTAAGGTTACTATTAATACTCTAAATGCATGTTTGGGTAACACATTTTTTTTTTTTTTATAATTATTTTTCAAATACATGTTTCAATTGTTTTGTTAAATTTGAATTCTACTCAAGTTTTATTCAATTTTTTTCAATTTTGTCTCAAGTTTTTTAAATCATCCAAATATAATTTTAAAAAACAAATTTACTTGGTATTCACAATTTTAAATATAATAAAGAATAGTATAATATAATAATAAAAAAAGCACACCCAAACAAACCCAATCGATTCACCAAAGAAAATTGGGTAACCCAATTGGGTTGGGTGGAGTTGGGTTTGGGTCTTCACCGACCCAAACATAAATCTGAAAAAGAAAACGGAATGGGGTTTTGAATTCACGGGCTTCCAAACAAATGGATTTTGTTGACCACCTCGCATGAAGGGCTTCTAAGATGGCCGATCTAGATGCATTAGGTTTTTAGGGGTTTAAAAATTGTTAATAACATGATATTTTGTTGACCTTAATTATTTTTTGACCTAAAGTCTTATATCTAGATAATGCTCATGACTTGAGACACAAGTTAATTAGTTTGGTATGATAATAGAAGGATTTAATTCCTTTAGAGTAGAAATTCAGGACAAAATGAAAGAAAAGTCGGAGAACAATAATATAAAAAATTGTTCTGACCCTAAGGACGGAGCCAAGAGTTCTTATGGGCAGGGGCCAGTAGCAATTTTTTTTTTTTGGTAGGGGCACTACAAAAAAACTGGTGTTTTGAGCCGCTTTTTTAGAGCCCTTTTAAGCCGTAAAAACGATTCTAAACAATTTGAGCCCTTTTTTTTTTAGCCGTTTTAAAAATGGGTCCACACATCAAGTATTAATGACTCGGATTGATCCGCTTTTCCATAAATCGATTCAAACTTGAGCCGCTTTTATAAAAACGGCTCAAACCGGTTTGAGCCGCTTTACTCAAAAGCATCTTAAACCGGTTTGAGCCGCTTTTCTAAAGCGTCTCAAAATGGTTTGAGCTAGTTCAATAAAAGCTCCTCCAACATGCTTGAGACACTTGTTAAAACGGTTCAAAACTTTTTGAACTGTTTTGTAAAGCAGCTTTAAATTGTTAAAACGACTCTAAATTAGAAAATAATTAAAATATAATTTTTGAGTCGTTTTAAGTGTTAAAACGTCTCTAAAATTAAAATAATTAAAATATTTTTTTAGAGCCGTTTTAAGTGTTAAAATGACTCCAAAATTAAAAAATAATTAAAATATATTTTTAGAGCCGTTTTAAATGTTAAAACGGCATTAAAATTAAAATAATAATAATAATAATAATTTTTTTTTTTTTAAAATACCCAATACCAAAAATATTGTTCACATATATGAATTCATAAACATTCACACAAACTCATATATAACCCAAACTTCATATCAAGACATTAAAACAAAAACAATGTCTTAATCTACACACCAAGATATTAAAACAAAAACAATAACAAATACAAGAACATATCACCATAAATAATTTCACTCAACCCCAAACTGATCAAGTTACCTACAATCATAAACGACATATAACCATAAGTAATTTCAGAATATAATACATAAGTTACCTATGATCACAAACCAATCAAGTCCAACAGATAACACAAAAGTTTCCTACATCATTTACAAAATTCAATAGTACTCCACCTACATTCACAACTTAAGATGTCTTTTTCACGATAGTTCATTTCACATAAACTCATTTATAACCCAAACTTCATATCAAGGCATTAAAACAAAAACAATAACAAATACAACGTATCACCATAAATAATTTCACTCAACCCCAAACCAATCAAGTTACCTACAATTATAAACGACATATCACCATAAGTAATTTCAAAACATAATACATAAGTTACCTACATCATTTACAAAATTCAATAGTATTCTACCTACATTCACAACAACTCAAGATGTCTTTTTCATGATAGTTCTTTTTCACGATAGTTCCTTTCACATAAACTCATATATAACCCAAACTTCATATCAATGCATTAAAACAAAAACAATGCCTTAATGTACACGCCAATACATTAAAACAAAAACAATAACAAATACAACATATCACCATAAATAATTTCACTCAACTCCAAACCGACCAAGTTACCTACAATCATAAACGACATATCATTATAAGTAATTTCAAAACATAATACATAAGTTACCTATGATCACAAACCGATCAGTCCGACCGATAACACAAAAGTTACCTACATCATTTACAAAATTCAATAGTACTCCACCTACATTCACAACAATAGGGCCGGCAATTTTGACACGACACGACAACCCGACACGAATACGACACGAAATTAGCAAGTTTGGGTCTACCTTAAACGGGTTTGGGTCATAAATGGGTCAACCCGTTCATCTCAGTTAAACGGGTCGTGTCACGGGTCACCCGTGGGTGACCCGCCAGACAAGATTACCTTTTCTTTTTCTTTTCTTTTTCTTTTTCTTTTTTTTTTTTTTTTTTTTTTTTTTTTTTTTTTAACCCAAAAAAAAAATAGAAAAAAAAAAATGGAGAATGGCCGAATAGGAAATTGAGGGGAAATAATCTGAAAAGTGAAAAGTTGAAAACAAAAGATTCAAAAGTAATCAAAACTCAAAAGAATCAAAAGATTCAAAACAGTGAAAACAGTAAAACACAAACAAAACCGGAAAAGTGAGAAAAGTGAAAGAAAACTCTAACTTCTTTTTTTTTTGATTTTTCCTTCAGCCTCGCCGAGTCGCCGCGCCGCCGCCGTTCTCTTCTTCAGCTCCGTGCCGCCGCCCCTTCTTCTTCCTCCCGCGAGGCTCAATCGGAACTGGACCCGCTCGACACACACACACTCTCTCTCTCTCTCTCTCTCTCTCTCTCTCTCTCTCTCTCTCTCTCTCTCTCTCTCTCTCTCTCTCAAGTTTCTCTAGTCTCTGCTCTCCCCGTCTCTCTGCCGCTCTCTCTCTCAGACTCTCTTTCTCGGTCTCTCCGGTCGATGTCGCATTCGGTACCGCCGGGTCCGCCGGTATGTTAGTTGATTTCCATTTTTAATTTTTCATCAACAAGAGAGAATATTAGAAATTAGAATCTGTCAGCTTTGGAACTTAGCTGATTCTGTTCTAGACTAATTCTTGTTTTGGGTTTTGGTTTAGTTGTTGGTTGGTTTTCTGCAGAATGTGTTACTGAACTTACTGCAGTTGTGTTTGCTGTTCTTTTGTTTTGATTGTAATGTTGTTACTTTGATTGTGTGGTGATTTTTGTTGTTTATAATATTGATTAATTATTCATCTAAAAAAAACCCATTTTATGAAGATTGGGATGTGCAAATCCATGGGAAGAAGCATTTTGTTCGTAACCCATTTTATGAAGGTGGTTTATTTTCAGTATTTCTTGTCTTTGGTCTTCTGACTCTACTTGTTTGATTGAAGCTGATGCATTATGGTCATACCCAATGACTCACAAACCTAACCTTAACCAACAGCCATTGACAATCTTCTGGAATTGATGATGTATTTGGTTTATATATATATATAAAACTTTTAAGCTAAACGGGTCGGGTCGACCCGATTCGACCCATTAGGTTAAACGGGTTCACGGGTTGTGTCGGGTGACCCGTGAAATAATCGTGTTCGTGTAGTGTCTGGAGCCCCGACTCGTTAACATAAACGGGTCGTGTCCGGGTCTAGGTTAAACGGGTCGCGGGTCTTAACGGGTCGTGTCGGGTGACCTGTTTTGCCAGCCCTACACAACAACTCAAGATCTCTTTTTCACGATAGTTCATTTCACATAAACTCATATATAACACAAAATTCATATCAAGGCATTAAAACCAAAACAATGCCTTAATGTACACACCAAGACATTAAAACAAAAACAATAACAAATACAACATATCACCATAAATAATTTCACTCAACCCCAAACCGATCAAGTTAACTACAATCATAAACGACATATCACCATAAGTAATTTCAAAACATAATACATAAGTTACCTATGATCACAAACCGATCAAGTCCAACCGATAACACAAAAGTTACTTACATTAACTACAATCATAAACGACATATCACCATAAGTAATTTCAAAACATAATACATAAGTTACCTATGATCACAAACCGATCAAGTCCAACTACATTCAATAACACAAAAGCTACTTACATCATTTACAAAATTCAATAGTACTCCACCTACATTCACAACAACTTAAGATGTCTTTTTCACGATAGTTCCTTTCACATAAACTCATATATAACCCAAACTTCATATCAAGGCATTAAAACAAAAACAATAATAAATACAACATATCACCATAAATAATTTCACTCAACCCCAACTCGATCAAGTTACCTCAATCATAAACGACATATCACCAAAAGTAATTTTAAAGCATAATACATAAGTTACCTATGATCACAAACCGATCAAGTTCGACCGATAACACAAAAGTTACCTACATCATTTACAAAATTCAATAGTACTCCACCTACATTCACAATAATTCAAGATGTCTTTTTCACGATAGTTCCTTATGCGTATCGTCATCATCAAACATCAAGAGCACGTCACCTACATTAGTGATTCAAATGAAATGTGTTATGCACACACACACACACACACACACACACACACACACACACACACACACACACACACACACACACACACACACACACATATATATATATATATATATATATATATATATATATAGTAACAATACACGTAATATTTTCAACTTTATATACTCAAAAAAAGTATAGTTAATCATGTTTGGAGCTAACCAGGTGGACTAGCTACTGTGGATGTCACCCTCACGATGAGCGTGACGCAGACGAAGAGTTGGCAGAAGTGATGCATTGGCTCTAGCAAGATCGTCAATCATCATCTGCATCTTCTCCATCATTTGATCTTGTTTTGCAATTCTTTCATTAGTTTGTTTCCTCTCTTCATCCGCTCTTCTCCTATCTTCGTCCGCGATTCTTCTATCTTCGTCCGCTCGTCTCCTCTCTTCCTCCCATCGCTCATCCGATATTCTCTTCTTTTCCTCCCACTTTTTCATCATCTCATTCATTTGAGTATTAAATGTAGCTTCTTGAGTCAACCGTGATGCAGATGATCGAGTAGTGGGTCTAACTAGTAATGGGCCAACCCCTATTCCACGACACATGACCTGAATATTTTGCTCTCCTCATTGCCCTTGCAAGAGCATCATCTTCTGCCCATAGTACTGAACTCTGTGGAGATACTTGGTTCGTTCTTGTAGTGTCATCTGTCATCAGCTCCAACTTTTTCTGATATATATATTAAATGTGTTAATTATTAGACATTTATTTGCTTCGGAATAAATACTTATACTACTTTATTATATGATATATTCAACAACACACAAATAAAGACTAAGTTAAGCACTTACAATCGTCTCTTCAGCTGCTTGTAGGGTTGGCAATTCGGGTTCACGGGTCGGGTTCGTGTCAACCCGACTGACCCGATTACATAAACGGGTCTAACACGAACCCGACCCGATTATTAATCGGGTTGTGACGCGCGACCCGAACACGACCCGACAAACACGACTAATAAACGTGTCACCCGTTTACCCTACACAACCCGACCCGACACGGCATCAATTTCACTGTTTTCACATGTTTCAACCTTCAATTTTAGTTTTTACCTTCAATTTTTTTTTTAAAAAAAATCGGGTTATAATCGTGTTGGCGGGTCAACCCGCGTAATCGGGTTATAATCGTGTTGGCGGGTAATCGTGTTAGCGGGTCAACCCGTGTAATCGGGTTATAATCGTGTTGGCGGGTCAACCCGCGGGTTGACTCACCAAACACGATTATAATCGGGTCAACCCGATTATGACTCGAACCCGATTATAACAAACTCAAATCCGGTTTTTTCGTGTCGTGTTCGTGTCGGGTTCGCGGGTCGTGTCAAAAATTGCCAACCCTAGCTGCTTGCGTGGCGTCCCATCTCTTTTTGTGTGAGTTGCCACAAAAACTTCAGCTCGGGTGGGTGGCTTCTGCTTTGATATCTCCTACGAAAACAAATATACAAAAATCAAACAAGAGCCGAATGGGCGAACGTGAATTCAACAAGAACTTATATATATATTATTGTGAATGAAATCAATGTACCAGCTCTTTTGTGACTCTGGCGTAACTCTTCGAGCTAGATGTGTGAAATATCTTATTGACACTTTTGGATATTTGTCTATTCCACTCAGCCCTTGCCTACGCAATTCTTATAAACAAATAAATTGTGTCATGTATTGTTGAAAGTTTAAAGATACATACTTTAAAAATAATGACATTTGTTGATATAATTACCCTATCTTCCCGAGTCAACCATGTATCGATGGCTATCTCCATGTCCTCAGCATCAAACTCCGTGATGTTGGGTGTCGACTCAATAATTCTCTCGCGAGTATCATTGGCTTGTGTATTTATAGCCTTCTTCACCCTATACTTGAAATTTTTTCACTTATGCCCGAAGTCAATCATTGCTATCCGTTTGATCTCATTCATTGGTGCATCAGGCATGATGTAAAATTTTTACTGCAATTTAGTAAAAAAAAAAAGATTTATATACTATGTACATGTTGTAATATATGTTCAACGCAATAAATTTGTAAATAACTTGCTTTACATACCATTAGAGCGGCCCACAAGTTCTCCTTAGCCTAAGGCGATATCTTCCTCTAGTTTGGGGCACCTAGCCCCACAAACTTCCTATTTCGAACGTATTTCACTCCTAGTTGGCTAAATTTCATGCCACTGTGCCAACTGGCTACCACGTCGCATTAAAATTGACTACCACCTTTCGCCTCCAGGTATTATCCAAAGGGCGGTTGGAGAGCCAACATCTCTGATGTGAAATTGTTATCCGTATATGTATTTAAATTAAATAGATGAAAAATAAAAAAAAAATAAAATAAAATATTATATGTGTATATAAGTTAAACAAAATATACACATTTTTGTAGCATAATCAAGTAAAATATTTGGAGCATAGACTACATATATATCAAGTGTAACATACATACCCAATGGCAGACTAGCGTTGGGGCCAGCAGGGGCCGTGGCCCCTGCTGGCTCCTGAGAAAAATAAAAAAATAAAATTACTATACTAAGTTCTAAGGTTAATTCAAACTTGGCCCCACCATAATCATCATTACTATCCAATAGATTTTTTTTTTTTTTTTTTTAAGGGGCCCACAGCATGGTTTTTTCAATCTGGAATCAGTTCATTGCTTACACAGTTACACTCCATCAGTCGCTTCATCAGTCCACAGCCCATCTCACCTGCTGCCCTGCAGCACCTCAAGCACGCACAGCTCAAGAAATGAAATGATAGAAGAGAAAAAAAAAAGGAAAAAAATCTGTAAAAGCTCTTAGACAAAGAACTAAAGAACGAATGAAAAAAAAAAAAAAAAAAAAAAAAAAAAAAAAAAGAACGAAAGAACAAACGAACGAACGAAAAAAAAAAACCCTGCACTGCGCCACTGCTGGTGACTGCCGACTGGTGAGTACCGAGTTTTGTGGCTGTGGACCTGTGGTGGAAAAAGAAGCTGAAGTGAAAGTGTGAAACTCAGAAACTTTGAAGTGTGGAAGTTTAACATTTTTTTGAGGTATTTTTTTTTAGTGTTCAATGAGTATGAAAAACTTTTTTCTCTTTTTTTTTTTTAAAAAAAGGTTAGTTTCGAGGTTTGGCTAATTTGCAGGTGTTGAAGTCTTGAAGAGCATAAGAAGGAAGAGGACAAGAGGTTTTTCATTATTTTTGGGCATTGCTTCTCTATTATACTTGTGCTGATCTTGTGACTTTTGTCTACAAGGTAATTTCTCTATTCAAATTTTCAGAATATTTTTTGGTTTTGGGTTATATATGAAATTATCAATGATGTTAGTTTTGAAGTTTTTAGTTTTTCATATTATTATTTTTAGTTTAGTGTTATATAGACTCTTGTTTTTTTTGGCTTTTTTTTTTTTAGTTTGTATGATTGTTACTTATTAGACTCTGATAATTTTTTTGTTTTGTTTTGTTTTGTTTGATAGTTTGATTGTATCTTATGGGGTTGTAATTTAATTTGGAAAATTTAGGTTCATTAAGCATGTCAAAGTTTAAAACTATCGAGTCATTCTTCAAAAGAAAAGAAGTTGATGTTCCAGAAAGTAATCCACCATTGAATTTTAATGCTGAAACTTCAAATCTCAAAGAACGTCCTCTTAAATCTCAAAGGATTGAAGTTGAAGAACATCCTTATGAATCTCTAATTGTGGAAGCTCAAGAGATTCCTTTTAAATCCTCCACGCTTAATGTTAACGAAGTTGATGGTTTTTCTATAGAACGAGATCCAGGAAAACGTCCTCCGATGTGGGACTATCCAGTCAATCGACGTGATGAAATAAGAATGGCTTATTTGAAAGCACGTCCATATCAAATTTTGCGTCAAGACTATCCATTTTCTGGACCTGAAAATCATCCCCATCGTTTTCAAGCTTCATGGTTTACACAATTTTCATCTTGGCTTGAGTATTCTCCTACTACGGATGCCGCATATTGTCTACCATGTTATTTTTTAACAATGAAACCAGTTGGACGTCATGGATGGGATGTATTTATCACCAAGGGATTTAGAAATTGGAAAAAGGTTCACGATGGAAAGAAATGTGCCTTTTTGACTCATATTGGAGAGGATCCTTGTTCACCCCATAATAATGCTGTGAAATCTTGTGAGGATTTAAAACAACAATCACAGCATATCGATAAATTATTGAATGTACAAAGTACTGAACAAATTCAAAATAATCGATTACGTGTAAAAACTTCTATTGATGTTGTTCGGTGGCTTGCATTTCAAGGATGTGCTTTTAGAGGTCATGATGAGACTCCTGATTCAAAAAATCGAGGTAATTTTCTTGAGATGATTAAAATTTTGGCATCATATAATGAAAAAGTTGCAACAGTTGTTTTGGAAAATGCTCCTAAATCTGCAAAGTATACTTCACATAGAATTCAAAAGGAGATTTTGCAAGTCATGGTAAGTAAAGTGCGAGATAAAATTCGTGAAGATATTAGAGACTCTAAATTTTGTATTATTGTTGATAAAGCACGAGATGAGTCTAAAAGAGAACAAATGGCTATTGTTTTGAGATTTGTTGACAAATATGGTTTTATACAAGAACGCTTCTTTGATCTTGTTCATGTTAAAGATACATCGGCATTGACTTTCAAGAATAAAATATCTGATGTTCTTTCTCATCATGGACTTGACATTCAAAATATTCGTGGACAAGGATATGATTCAGGCATTATTTATTAATGATTGTCCTTATGCATACTATGTTCATTGTTTTGCTCACCGATTGCAATTAGCATTAGTTGCTGTATCTAGAGAAGTGGTTTCTGTTCATGAGTTCTTCACAAATTTGAATTTCATTATCAATATGGTTGGTGCTTCATGTAAACGTCACGATCAACTACAAGCTGCTCAAGCAGAAAAAAAATTGCACATATGCGAGCTATTGGTGATCTTGAAACTGGAAAAGGAGCTAACCAAATTGGCACTTTGAAATGAGCTGGTGATACTCGTTGGGGTTCCCATTATTATTCTATTTGCAGCCTAATAAGTGTGTTTGATGCTACTTGTTCAGTGCTTGAAATAATTAGAAGAGAAGGAGCTAATTACTTTCAACGGGGAGATGCTAATGCTGCTTATAAAATGATTACATCCTTCGAATTCATTTTTATTTTACATTTGATGAAGGAAATTATGGGTATCACTGATGTTCTTTGTCAAGCTTTGCAGCAAAAGTCTCAAGACATTTTGAATGCTATTAATTCAGTTTCTACTGCAAAAAAGCTTATCCAAAAGCTGAGAGATGATGATTGGGAGAAATTGCTTAAGAGCGTTGTCTCTTTCTCCAAGAAATTTGAAATTGACATCCCAGACTTGAGTGCTCGTTATATTGAAGGTCGAGGTCGTAATCAACGGAATCACATTACAGTGGAGCATCATTATCATTTTGACATATTCAATGCTGCTATAGACTTTCAACTGCAAGAGCTTAATTGTAGGTTTGGTGAAAAGGCAGTCAGACTTTTGACACTTAGCTCAGCTTTGGATCCAAAGGATGGTTATAAATCATTTAAAATTGATGATATATGTAGTCTTGCAGAGGTGTATTATCCTCTTGATTTTTCTGAGCAGGAGAAAATTAATTTGGGTTTCCAGTTGAAGTATTTTGAGCTTGATGTGCATAATGATTTGAAGTTGCAAAATTTGTCTTCTGTTGCAGAATTATGTCAAGGATTGGTAGAGACAGGAAAATCAAAGACATACTATCTTATTGATAGATTGATTCGTCTTGTTTTGACTCTTTCAGTGTCTACAGCGACTACCGAACGAGCATTCTCAGCTATGAAAATTGTTAAAACAAGACTTCGCAACAAAATGGAAGATGAATTTCTTGCAAATAGTTTAGTTGTGTATATTGAAAGGGAAATTGCTGAGAGCTTCAATTTAGATTCGATACTTGATGATTTTGTTTCTCTAAAAGGACGTAAACTAGGTTTTTGAACACTTTATATTTCTGTCTTTTTGT
Source organism: Alnus glutinosa (assembly GCF_958979055.1). Taxonomy (NCBI): domain Eukaryota; kingdom Viridiplantae; phylum Streptophyta; class Magnoliopsida; order Fagales; family Betulaceae; genus Alnus; species Alnus glutinosa. The sequence continues at coordinate 18,668,029 of NC_084899.1, read as the reverse complement.
ACTAGTGCCAACATGTTTTTGTTGCTAATATATTAATTTTGGCACAGATTATAATGAATTTTTATAATGTACTTTTGTGATACATATTGTGTGACAAATTATTCAATTTCTATTTTAAATTATATTTATTGGCCCCTGCAATGTCAGTTACCTGGGTCCGCCACTGTACATGCCTATTGTACGAACTTTTCGACTATCCAATTGTATGCTAGTATTGGGAGCTTGTTCCCCCTCAAACTCTTGTGTGGGAGCTCGTTCCCTCTCAGACTTTTGAGACTGAGCTCGTTCCCGCTCAGTTTCTTGTGCCAAAATCTTAGAATCAATATTATCAAAAGACTTTACAAACCCACCAGCCGTATCCGACGGCGTACGTATGCTATCCTGTAAGGGCTCCTCAACCATGATTGCACTCGGAGAAGGTGGGTGGTCCTCATGTTCTATCTAATCTACATGCTGAGATGTCTCTACCTTAGGTGTAGACTATGAAAAGAGTCGTATTGGGATCCGCAAAAAAAATTTCTTTCTTGGAGGTGACTTGTATGCCATATCAGCCTACAAAATACACAAATATACATAAAGTGTCAGATCAAATATAAATATAGAAACCACTCAACATGTTTAATGTATTTTGATATCAGTTTAAGATTATTGAAAAAATAAAGTCATACATGCATGCTACTTTTATTGTAGTTGTACTACTTCGAATGTAGGTGTGTCACTACGGGCATAACGAAGGTCTTCACCGTAATCAACATTATTTGGATCCTGATTAATGTTCAAGTTCAATGGCTCACTCTCATGGTAGTTGAGATCTTCATCATTGTTCCCTTCCCCTTCACCAACATCATACACGTTTCTTGGTTTAGTCCTTACTACGCAACACCAGTCTGGGTTCCTGTTGTCATGGACGTAGTATACTTGGGATACTTGTAAAGATAATACGTACGGATCATCCAAAATGTTATCTCCCGTATGTATTAGGTTTTTGAAATTCACAAGTGTTATACCATACTCATCATCCGACCATCCTCTATCATTTCTAATGTCCGCCCAATCACACTTAAATAACACATACCTAGTCGTGTTATAGTACTCTACCTTGATTATTCGAGTTAGCTTCTCATAATAGGTATCACCATCAACTGTAGGCACACACACACACACTACTGTTTTGGGTTGTTTTTCCTTCATCTTGGGCCATAGTGCGAAACAGCTTGCCGTTAACCATATATCGATTATATTCGAAGGCCGTTTCAATTGGCCCTTTAGAATGCCATACAAGCTTATCCCCTAACTCAGTTCTACGTGTCTGGTCCATTCGGTTGACCTATGATTTGAGATAACATTGCAGTTGGCAGGATGTATAAAATTACATATACAATAAAACGTCGCTCATAAAACGATCACCATTATTTTATAAATTAAACCATATGAAATTCTTACGTAGTTATGGTACCAATCACAAAATGTATCCCTATGTTGTTTGTGCAATTCTCTGTCCAATAGTCAGTCTCTATTGGAGTCGTGCCTCAGCTTAGCCAGGTGCATCCTATATGTTTGTAGTCCACATTTAGAATAAACAAGTGTATGTTTGAGCCAAAGTAAGATGTATTAAAAAATATAACTCATATGCGTAACTAAAGGAACTCGTCCGAGTTAAAAATAATATATCGATGGATCTGCGTCAATGTGCATTGGTCAAGGGTTACTCGTGTTATCACTCCCCTAGCCTCATCAGGGTTTCTCTGAGGCCTATTGTGGACTGTGAGTGCGTTCTCTAAGTACTGCGAACAAAATGTGAGCATTTCATCCGCTAAGTAACCTTCCGCTATAGAACCCTCAGGTGTAGCTCTATTGTGCACTAGGGATTTGTACCGTCCAAGGTACCTACATAGAGAAAACATAATTATCTCTTGTATTACCTCGTTGAGACAATAAAGGGAAAAAAACCTTATATATACTTAGAATACATAATTACCTCTCAACCGGATACATCCACCAATAGTGTACCGGTCCACCAAGTCGATATTCACAAACCAAATGTATGACAACATGAACCATAATTGTAAAGAAGCCCGGAGGAAATATTTGTTCAAGCTTGCACAATATGATAGGGATTTTAGCTTTATGTCAGGCTAGATCTTCTTTCGTCAATGTTTTCAAACATACACCCTTAAAAAATGCAGACAACTTTATCAAAGGTTTCACAACCTTCTTTTCCAAGGATCCACACAAAGCTATTACCAGCAGTTGTTGCATGAGTATATGGTTGTCATGACTCTTCATACCAACAATGGTACGGGGTTTAAGGTTCACACAACGAGACACATTAGAGGCATATCCATTGGGTACACTGACATCTTTGATCACTTTTAAAAATTAATTTTATCCTCATTAGACATCATGTGGCATGCCGCATATAGATATATTTTGCCTCTCTCATTAGTGAATGGATGAAGTGTTTTTCTCAAACCCATTTTACTCAAAGTCTAAACGTGCTGCGTGGTTGTCTTTTGTTTTTTCTTTCATGTCCAGTAGGGTCCTAATGATATTATCCATCACATTTTTTTTCGATGTGCATCACATCAAGGTTGTGTCGTAACAAATCATCCTTCCATAGGGCAATATATGAAAAAAATACTTTTCTTTTTCCATACCGCGTTCTCATTTGCCCCATGACCTTGTTGCACAGTTTTTTGTCGTTTGTCCCTTCATGTGTCTTTGTGAACAACATCAAATCCCTGTAATTGTCGTAGGATTTCACCTCCATCTGGAATAACATGCGCATCACCCAGCTCTTGTTTATCGTCAAAGGTTCTTGCCATCTGTCGCCACTTATGATCGGCAGACAACTATCGCCTATGCCCCATATAACAATATTTACGCCCGTATGTCAACCATGTTGACCTCGTTGAATGCATACAATAAGGACATGCCAGTAGACCCATAGTACTCCATCCAGATAAATTTGCATACACTGAAAATTCATTTATTGTCCACATCAATGCTATTCGCATAATAAATGACTTCTTCATGGATATGTCATATGTCCGTACCCCTACATTCCACAACTCTTGTAACTCTAATATTAAAGGTTGTAGGTAGACATCTATATTCATTCTTGGTGCAGTTGGGCCTGGAATAATCATAGATAATATGAAATACTGCTGTTTCATGCACATCCAATGAGGTAGGTTGTATGGAACCAACATGACAGGCCAAGTATTGTGGCTTGTGCTCATGTTCCCAAAAGGGTTAAAACCATCCGACGCTAGACCAAGCCTAACATTCCGTAGGTCTGATGCAAAGTTTGGGTGTAGTGTATCAAATGCTCTCCAAGCTTCATCGTCTGCCGGATGCCTGAGCACACCATCTTTTGTGTGCCCATTAACGTGCCACCTCATGTGGGAAGCAGTATGTTGTGACATGTACAAGCTTTGCAATCTTGAAGCCAATAGAAACCACCGCAACACCTTCACCGGCCGTCTCTTCGATGTTCAGGATGAGCCATCTTCTTCAGTAATTTCATCCTTCCACTTTGATGCTCCACACATTGTACATGTATCTAACTTCTCATTTCCTTCCAGAATAACATACAATGATTTCGATAAATTGTAATCTTTCATATCCAAGCTCCAAGTCTCTTAAATATTTTTTTGTCTCATACATACTTTTAGGCAAAGGTGGCTCATCTATTGGTACTATCTCATTGATGAACTCAAGCAAATGTGTGAAAATCATATTACTGATTCCACCCACACACTTCAAGTTGTATAGATGAACAATAGCTGACAGTTTGCTATATTGTGTTTTATCTTGAAGTGGCTTGTCTGCATCCTGAACCAAGTTGTAGAATTTCTTGGCACTCTCATTGATTTCTTCATTAATTGCTTTAGGTACATATTCGGCTTGCACTTTCACTTGACACTCACCATCATCTGCCCGAATATTATGCATGCCAAAAACATCTTGCAACATGGACTGCATCGTTCTTGATTTGTCGGGTATTGGTACATTATTTGCAGCCGGAACCGGCTTGGAAGATTCAACAATAGGTACTTTATTAGGTACAGGAGCCCTAATCTTCTCCCCATGCCAAATCTATTCAGTGTAATTGGGCATAATTCCCATTCCACCGGTCAAATGGTCATATACTTCTTCTGGTCGTAGGCTCATGTTTAAGCCACACTTCTTGCATGGACACACAATTGAATTTTTATTTTTAGAGTTCGTAACTGCATACTTCACGAACGCTTCGGCCCTTTCCATATACTCCCTCGAGCCTCTGCACTTTGTCATCCAACTCTTGTCCATATTTATTTTACTACATTACAATACACAAAATGGTTACAAATATATAACACAAATTAAGGACTGTGTTATATACACAAACGGTTCTCGATTGATTACTAGAATCTTTTTTTTTTTTTTTTTTTTTTTTTTTTTTGGCAAAGAATTGAAAAAATGAGTTGATAACCTGGAGCATTATCTCAGACAACGCGGCCTCTTCTTAAATTTATTTGGTCCTAGGTCATGAATTTATTTTCAAATTTAATGGGTCTTAAATTTGAAGTTCAAATTTAAGTTGGGGCATGATTAAACAACAACCTAGGTATAATGCAATCCAGCCTCCAAGTTAAATTCTTAATTCCGTCATTAGATTTTTTAATTTCATACTATTAATACTATGCATACTAGCTATACTTAACTATATTTACTTAGTTACTTAGTATCAATATACTAATAAGATATATATATATATATATATATGTTATAAGACATACTACTTTATATCACCTTTGCTAAAATTATTTGCTTTAAATTTTTTTAGACTCAATTGGTTTCTACCTTCTTGCCAAATTCAGAACCTTTTCATATTACAAAATAATGAGTACCTCTTTTATATTAGATTATCAATTGAGAGATAATGCATATCAAGCCATTGAAACCAACGATTTATGATTTTGCCATAGTTTAAACCTTTCAGTTTCAGCTTTTAGGTTTGATTTAGGTTCAGGTTAGAGGACAAGGAAGAAGACGATGACAAATGACACGTAATACTCTTTATTAAACGCAACGTTTAATTAAGTTTGTTGCTTGACTTTTTTATACCCCAGACACACGCTATCTTAAAAGCCTACAGAGTACAGATTTGTTATTTTTAGTCTGTGGACCATTTTTACTTACACAAGTTACCACCATTTTTACTTTTTAATATGTGGGCCACCAAACCAACTCAAGGCAACTTTACCTAAGATTATGGAGAGTAACAATGATCTCATTGTGCTTCAATCAAATTCGAAACAAGCTCGTCCAAGATAGATTTAACAAATATACCGATAGATCATTGCTTATATATATATATATTCTCATTACCATCATAGTGATATAGACCAAATATGAAGACAATTAAATAAATTAACTCTAGGCATGACAAAATAAATTGAAAGTTATATTTATGTATTTTATTTATCCATTTCGTTAGTTAAATTTTTTAATATGTTGAATTAATTTTTATTTACTTTATTTTTTTATTTAAAAATTTTTTTTGACGCCCCTGAACAAAAATCCTGGCTCTGCCACTGTTTTCATCCATAATTCACCAGAAATTAACCAGAACATACTAGAGTATTACACTGTTACTATGTTTTTTAATTTTTTTTTTTTTACAATATTTTTTCTTCCCTAAAAAGTTTTAGGTATGAATCAAATTTTTACACTAATTTATTTTTAGATTATTGCACTGTCTAAATAAGCTTTTATATTTACATTGCTCTTTTAAATTAATAGTCTATGAATATATAGTTTTTGTTATGTATTTTAATTGTATGAAATATATAAATTTAAAAATAAAAAACCAGTAATAAAAAGCAGAAAAAATTTTAAAAAAAAATAAATGAAAAAAAAAACCTTTGGTTGGTCATCGGTGGTCGTTGGTATTCCTCGGTGGCTGAGCTTGTTCCCTTTGCAGGCCGAAGCTGTGAGAGAGAGACCTGCAGAGAGAAAGCGTGAGGGAGAGAGAGAGCTAAACAGAGAAACATAGAGAGCTAGAGATCGAGGGACTTACTCGGCTTTCCGGCGGTACCCTGGCCGGTGGTGGTGGTTTTACTGAGAGAGCGAGACATGGAGAGATAGAGAGAGAGAGTGCCGAGGGAGAGAGGCGACAGGAAGAGAGACGAGAGGGAGATAGAATGCCGAGGCCGGGAGAGGAGAACGCCAATCGAGGACCCTGCTGGTGGTCGGCTTCAGTGAGAGAGAGAGAGAGAGAGAGAGAGAGAGAGAGAGAGAGAGAGCGTGAGAGAGACAGAGATGGCAGGAGGAAGAAGACATACAATACGTGCGTGGAGAGAGAGACGTTGTTTTTCAAAAACAACTTTCGCAATAATTGCGAAATGACAAGGGAGTGGCGCGGGACAGAATTGTGTCCCGTGCGCACGCCTCCTGACTCCAAACGGAATCGTTTTACAATAAAACGACTCCATTTGGAGTCGTTCCCTGACATTTGGAGTCGTTTTGCTTAAAAATGACTCCGTTTGGAATCGTTTTTCAGTAAAACGACTCCAAATGCAGTCGTTTTCATTAGATATTAATTATAATCTGTTGATAAATATATAGTTAGTTATTAATATGTTTAATTAGTATACATATATATATATATATATATATATATATATATATATAGATAACATATTATATATATGTATGTGTGTGTATAACATATATATTGTATACACATATGTTGTCATACTGACCAAGTACTCTACTCTCTCTTTAGAGAGAGAACATCTGAAGTTTCTAGATAGAGAGAGAGAGAGACAAACCTAAAAGCTTCGTTCGTCGGGGGGAGAGGCTTCACATCTCCCCCTCCTAGTGCTGGTGTTTTCCCCCTAGCCTTTAGGGCAAGTTAGGGTGGTTTTTGTCTCCAAGCCTTTAGGCTGTTGAAGTTTTTGATCCTCCCGGTGCTTCAACCGATGGAGGTTGTTGGGTTTTTCTTCTTCTTCAACAATTTTTTTTTTTTTTTTTTTTTTTTTTTTTTTTTTTTTTTTTTTTTTTTTTTTAAACCCTATTGTTTTCTTGTTGCAAGCAGTGATTTTCAGGTGTTGGTTCGTGAAGAACGGTGGGTGTTGGTGGATTTTCGGTGGAGATATGTTCCAAGTCCGATCTTTTATTCTCGATTGGATTTTCTCTAACAAGAACTGTCTAGGTGCAGTAGCCGGCCTTTTCTGGTCAGGATGGTCACTTAATGAGGCCTTGTGGTTCGTCTCTGGTCAGTGTGTGACCCGCAAGCGCCGGCGGTTTAGATCTTCTATTTTATGTGTGTGTGGGCTACATCACTTTTCTCTGGTCTCGGAAGGTGCCAATCTATGCTCGTGAAGGTCGTCCATCGCTAAGGGGGTTCCCGGAGAAGGCGCGTGCTTTACACACGCCGACTTCGGCGGTCGTTTCTTTCTCGGAGCCGGTATGCTGGGTTCTTTGTTTGTATATTCTTGCTTGTGTTCACAGTTTATCATTTTTTTTAACTATTTTAAACGAAGTTTTTTTTAGTTTTGTGGGTAAAGATTATTTATCTCTAGTTCACTTCGATGGCCTTTGGCCTGTCGGGCTTTGGTTCTCGCCTTTGGTCGTTGTAATTATATATATATATATATATATATATATATATATATATATATATATATATATTAATTACTTTTATTTTTAGTATATATGGTTAGAATTATTATAAATGGTGTTGCTTTTAATTTTTAATATTGGAGACTTTTTTTATAAAAGGGTTGAAAATGGAGCCGTTTTTACAGAAAACGGCTCTAAATGGAGCCGATTTATACAAAATGGCTGAAAATTGAGCCGTTTTGTAAATGGTCCGTTTGGGTATTGAATATTTCGAATATGAATAATATTTTGAATATGATTGCGAATTTCAAGGCAATGAAAATGTGTTTGGATGTTGAATATAATTCAGATTCTTTTCGAATATGTGTTTGGGTGTTGAATTTCTGAGATTGAAAAAAAGTGTTTTATAATGGTATAAAGTGATTGGATTGTATGAAAAGTTGTGTATAATGATTGGTATGGTAAAAAAATAATAAAAATAATAATAAAAAAATAACAAAAAAAATTAAAAATTTAAAACTAAAAAAACAAAATTTTTATTTATAAAACAAAAACAAAAAATAATAATAATAATAAAGGAGAGAATCGGCACCCACCCTTTGGGAGGGGGGTGGCTTTCGGGCCACCTCGAAATCTATTTGGGGTAGCCCGAAAGCCAACTCCAGGCCACTCAAGGTAGCCGTGCGGCCACCCCTGGCCACAAGGGGTAGCCGTGCGGCCACCCTCGGCCCCAGGGGTGGCCCGACAGCCACCCCTAAGGCTTTTGGGCCACCTGTGGATCCATTTGGGGTACCCCCAAAGCCACCCCTAGGGCTCAGGGGGTGGCGCGCAGTCACCCCCGGCCACTGGGGGTAGCCGCGCGGCCACCTCCGGTCCCAGGGGTGGCCTTCCGGCCACCCTTAAGGCTTAGGGGTGGCTTTCGGGCCACCCCGAAAATCCATGCGGGGTGGCGCGAGGCCACCCCTGACCCTTGGCGCCACCTCTACCCTATTCTCCTATTTTTCTTGTTTTTTTTTTTTTTTTTTTTAATTTTTTTTCCCAGCTTTGATTTCTACGGTTGAAAGAAAATGCACCTCGAAATTCAAACCGCATTCAAAACAATATTCAAGAGGCAGACGGGTTTTATTCACCATGGATCCGGGTTTTTGAATAAAAACCCGGTTCGAATATTGAAAAATATTCGAACCAAATGCACCAAAAATGACTCAAAATTGAGCCGTTTTGTAAAAACAGCTCAAATTGGAGCCGTTTTTGATAAAAGGGCTGAAAATGAAGCCGTTTTTTATAAAAGGGCTGAAAATGGAGCATTTTTCCTAAAAACGACTCTAATTAATATTGATTCATTAAATAGTCATGTCTCAAATTAGAGCCGCTTTTGTAGAAATGGCTCAAATTAGAGCTGTTTAAGTATAAGTGGCTTAAATTTTTTTTGAAGCCGTTTTAAAAAACGGCTCTAGTTTGAGCCGTTTCTAGTTTAAACGGCTCCAGTTGGAGCCATTTTATAAAAACGGCTCTAGTTTGAGCCGTTTCTAGTTTAAACGGCTCCAGTTGGAGCAATTTTATAAAAACGGCTCCAATTAGAAACCTTTTTAAAAAGCGGCTCCAATTGGAGCCGTTTTAATTAAAAACGTTTCAAATTGGAGTCGTTTTCCTAAAACGGCTCCCAAAGAAATAGCTCAGAGTGTCGATTTTTTTGCAGTGGGGCCAATAATCTATTTTTATTTTTTTTTTTGTAGAATTTTTTTTCCCAACCTTATAATTTTTTTTTTTGAAAGAAATTGGGGGGGAGGGGGGGTGGCATGGCCCCTGTCAGCCCCCCCTCCCTCCATCCCTATTGACCCTTACTCTATTTATATAGTGCAAGGCAACTTTGAGTGAAGAGTTGCATTGTTTCTCTTTTTCAAATAATCTCAGATTCCAAACAACACAATATTGTCCGTTTTTTGCTCTTCCGAACCAGACTTCCCAGCAGGTCACCTATCTTGGTAGTACTCTTCTAGAAGCACGCTTAACTGCAAAGTTATGATAGGTTCATGAACATCACAACTCTAAAACGCGTTGTGTCAAGGAGGGTACAAATATACATATAAGCATATCTTCATTCCCATACCCATGCGATGTTGGACGTCACAATCACCTCCTCTTGGGACCCAGTGTCCCCGCTGGTGACCCTCATGATATTACCCCATTCTTGGCGTCCCAGCAAGTGTGTTTTGGCGACCCTCATGGGCTGGACAAGGGTTCTGATTCCATTTGTAACGACTTAGTCCAAACGACACAATATTGTTCACTTTTGGCTCTCCCGAACTAGACTTCCTAGGAGGTCACCCATCTTGGTACTACTCTTGCAGAAGCATGCTTAACTGCAGAGTTCTGATAGGTTCATGACCATCACAGCTTTAAAATGCGTTGTGTCAAGAATGATGTGAATATATATATATATATAAAAGCACATCTTAATTTCTATATCCATGCGATGTAGGATGTCATAAAAGTTATTACATTTCATGGAGATTTGGTGTGGGGATGACCACACATATTATGGTGTGATCACTCCTACATTACCAGCATGGTCAGTCTCCATTAAACTATGAAGTCGTGGAAGGTGCTACTAAAAAATAGCCACATCTGCAAACCAAGACATACATGTAAATGACTTCTTTCTTTTGTGTATATATGGTTGGAACATAAAAAATATGACCTATCCCAAAACATATTCACAAGGAATCTCGAAATTTGAACATAAAAAATAAGTTTACATAATGTGATAGTGAAAATTATTATTATTATTATTTTTATTTTTTATTTTGTAAGTGTTGATCCATGGGCTGAATTTCACTGTCATGTTTTTAAGTTATATGACATTTGTATACCAATTTATTAAATAACATTACTTTATGTAGAAAAAAGTTTGTCCTTTTTTTTTTTTTTTTTTTGAGAAGTATAATAGAGCAAACAGACTGCAAACAACAAACATTACAATAACAAAAACTAGAATTTAAATAATAATAAAAAAAAAACTGATATAAGTGCATCAACTGAAAAATCCAATCTAGAAAGACAACTTGCACCTCATTGTTTTGGAGGGAGACCTTGAAGGTGAAAGTTGACCGAAAATCTTATGTTCTTCATATAGCATTAAGACGAAATGACTATGAAATTACGTTGTCTCGTGATTTATATCCAAAAGAGTCAATTAATGTAACCAACGAAGCTGGTTGGGCTTCCGATTGACCGCCTTGATGAAACTCATATCCAAATTTGAAAAATTCGAAAGACCAAAAGAGTTTTTTGGAAAAGAGGGGACCATGGATTTACTATAAAAGACCCATGGTAGCGGTGGTGTGTGTAACCTACACGAGCCAAAGAGGCGTGTGTGATACACTCACCGAGACAGGAGCCATAGGGTGGAAGAAAGCAAAACAAGAGAAGGATGAGAAAAGGCGTGTAGAAAACAAAGGTCAGAGGTGGATGGATAGATGCACGTAGATCTGATCTCCCAAACTAAAAAGAAAAAAAAAAAAAAAAAAAAAACGAAGGTAAAAATAGTTTGGGGAGGAGAGGAATCTCTAGAACAGAGGGACAAAGTGTTTTTTTTTTTTTTTTCAGGAGTTTAGAGAGAGCGTTCTTCTTAAGCTGTTCTTATATATCTTTGAAATAAGTTTTATCTAGTAGCTAGCCTTTAATTAATTTGACTTTCAATTGCGTAATTCACTTCTACTTTTGCTTTATAAACTTCCAAATCCTAATCTTAAATTTTTAATCTCATTTTCCATTTTCTTTTGAGCTCCGAGAAACGTACATCCAAAAAAAAAAAAAATATTAGACCTCCACTCACCGAACATCTCGAAATCTGTGAACAAGAATTACTGGGCAACGTGCATGACATGATTTTGCGAGTTATATATTCATAATTTTTTGTAAGTATATTTTAATATTAAATAATTAAGTAAATAAGTAAATGAGATATTAACGTGATGATATCTTGATTAATTTATATGAGAAAAAGTGTGAGTTTTATGCATTTACGAGGTTCTACCGGGAAGTTAGTTAGTACTATTATAGTAAAAAACTTATTTCTTGGGCTAATTTTTTTTTTTTTTCTCGTTAACTACCGGTCATTGTTGATATACTATCACAAATTGACATTTCGATCAAAAGAGAGCATGTAATTAATATTTTTGTACCTTTACCCATTTTCGTCAGTCAAATTCTTAAAAAGACTCAAATACTGAAACTTAAGTTTCAAATTTACATATAATACCTTAAAATTAAACAAATAAGAAAAATAAAAGAATCTAGGGTTGGCCGCGTGTTACCTTGATCCAAGTCGAGGTGGCCGGCCGCATGCCACCCTGATCCAAGCTAGGGTGGCTCGCAGGCCACTCCCTCTATCTTTTTTTAAAGGTACAAAAATAGTAGTTGTATGCTCTCTTTTGATCGAGGTGTCAGTTTGTGATGACATGTTTTCTTGAGGAAAAGATAATAACTCCTTATTTTTACATATTAATACAGAGAAAGGGTTTCTACTAATTAATAATTAATAATATTATAGAGTTGATAGGGATAAGGTTATGGTAAGTAATTGACTTGGAATAAATTCTAACTCACGCTCGACCTAGGGGTCGAACGGATCCATAAGTTGCAGATTGATTTGAATGATTTTTTAATTTAGACAGCAATTTAATACAATCTCTTTTGATTTCCTTTTTTATTTTGGTTTATTTTGGCATTTTGACTTTCCATATGCATGTGAGAGATTTGTTGTCCATCCTTAGATTATTGCTAGCATTAGTTTTTTGACTTTGTAGGTTTTGAGTCCTGTTATAAAAGACCCATATATATATGATTGTAATGAAACAACAGTTTTTTACTCAATAAAATTTTTGAATTTTCTCTCTTTACTGCAAAGCTATTTTCTTATAGGTTGTTAGAGTTTATTTTTTATTTTATTTTTATCGCTTCCACTACGCCACTGCTTTCTCATAATTAGTTATAATCAAATATGTTGGAACAAGCGACTCATATTCTCTTTAGCTTGGTATATAAAGTAATACAAAAGTACTAGCATAGTGGTTAATTGGGTACGACACATGGTATTTTATGGTTTTCCATATATGTCCCTACGTATAGTATGGTTTTGTTATAAATATGTTATACTGTGATCCTAAATCATTATTGAAATAGTTGCGCTTATGTAGACATAGGCACATTGCCGAACCACGTAAATTTGTGTCTTAATTTTTTCTCGCTCTCTTTCGCTCTTTTCGATTTTATATTATTCATCGTTATTTTGCACGGTACAACAAAACAAAGCAGGGACAAAAACGACCATGGTGGGGATGAGTGTATATATATAGGTTAGATTCAAGTTAGTGACTTGTGCTAGGAATGTGAGCTCCATACGTACATATGAAGAAGACAATGTCTTTTCTTCTTGCATTTGTGTTACGGAAAATGAGAGAGATCTAGATGGTGATATATTACTCACAAACAAGGGCATAAAATTAAGCCACAACATTCATCAAAAAGAAATTAAGCTAAAGCATGGGAAATTACAAAGCTCTTTGCAAACATATATAAAACTTCATTAAGTATTACATGCATGCATGAATAACTTCAACATATAAAAACATAAAACTTACATACATATATTTCAATATTTCATATATATATATATTTCAATCTCTACCATTCAACTTCATCATGAAGATGAGCTTCCATAGTTCTATTGCCATTTCCATCGCCATTTTCGTGGATCTTATTCTTGTTACAAGCACTACCAATCACCAAATTCTCTTCATAACCGGTTGCTCTTCCATTTGATCCAAAACTCTTTGGAGTCCCTTGCGTGTCAAGTGAATAAAAGCCACTGCTAAAACCCTGAAAATCTGCGTTACTCATGACTTTGTCGATTTCATTAGTTGGAGACTGCATGGAATTCTTGTCTCCTTCAGTCTCTCTATACTTGTTTAGGTAGTTCTTCAAGAGTCCGACATAATTCTCGAACCCCAGTGTCGTCATGGCCCACAAAAGATCGTCGCCGTTTATTGTCTTCCTTTTTTCTTTTTGGCACTTGTCAGATGCTTCACCTGTGATGAAGCTTATGTACTCAGAAACGCATTCTTGGACGGTCTCTTTGGCTTCTTTAGATATCTTGGCGTTCGCCGGGAGTGACTTTTTCATGATACGGCTAACGTTGGCAATGGGGAGGAACCGGTCTTGTTCTTTTGAGGAGCTGTCGGATGAGATTTCCCCCGACGAGGGGCTCCCAAGTGGGCTGGTTTTGCTTCTTTTTCCGGTCATGGAGGAGAGACTTTGTGGGGAAGATGATCAAATATGATCTGGGTGTTTGGGCTTTTAAGCTAAAAGAAGAGGGGCCAAAGAAGAAAAGTAATACAAAGGTGGAAAGGCGGTTTGATGTGGACAGGAACAGGATATATAGGAAATTAAGGAGCAAACAATATTTGTTGATTAGAACAATTTCAAAGGATGGTGTGAAAGTGTGAAATTTTCATCAATAAGAACTATTACTAAATTATTACTGACAATCCAAACAATTTTACTTTTATTTTTGTTCTTTTGTTGTTTTTTTAGATCTAATTGTCTGGGTCGCAACTTTTACTTGTATGGTCTAGGCATTTACCTACCAAATATATTTAAAGAGTAATCATACTCTTTAATTTATTAAACTGATCATGTCAATTAGGCTGACATGTATGGCGTGTTTAAGTACGTAGTTTACATTTTTTTTTTCTTAAGCGGCTAAGAAGAAAAGTTATTTAAAACACGTCCTATGATATGAATTAAGAATATCACCTTTAGCCACCATTTCATCCGTGTTCTAAAAAATATAATCTTTCACCACCGTGCCATACTCTAAATTCCTATGCATGCTTTCTCTCTCATTTTCTCCATCGATCAATTAATTTTTCGTGTTGCCTATTTTTCTATAATTACTTTTGTTAATATTCAATCTCTTCCTACTAATATTGTAATTTGCAATTCAGCTAGATCGATCTCATCTATCTAAACCACAAAGCTAGCAATCACGTACTCAAGTATAGAAGCTAGCTAGCTTTAAACAGTGAATAGGCTATATATATATATATATATATATATATATTCTCATACACTTACACGCAGGCACGTCATCTTTCTCACGCTTGCTCGCATGCATTGTTCTTCTTTATTGAAATTCTTTTAATTGCTTGCTTGGTTCATATATTGATCACGTAATGCGCAGCGTTTCAAAATTCAAAGCCTATTTTAAATTAATTAATTAATTGATTAATATATGTATAACGCAAGCTACGGCCACTCAACAGGCTTGTGACAAATGGCTTACCTTTACCTGTTCATATATAAATCTTATTAAATTAACGTACATATATATATATATATATACTGAAACCGTCTCTAACCTGCTGTCGCTTGCAAGCTAGTCTAGGGCTTAATATAAAAACTGGTAATTTTTTTTATGGGTTCTTCCAATCATATATATAAAAGTATTTTATGAAATCCACAATAAAGAAACAAAGGGTTTGACAAATGTGGAAAGAATCTGGATCTAACCTGGCCTTGTGTGTGTTCTTGCTTGCAAAGACATGCTAAAATACATAAACATGTGGTTGGAATAGCTTAAGATATCAGAATATTGGTGAAGAGAAGCATCCAAAGTCCAAACCTAAAAATATCACCTAAGCTAGGTACCTAATTATAGGCAAGCTAGCGTAGATTTTGACGACGACCTTAGGATATGTACGTTTGTTAATGTGTTTTTTTATTTGAAAAAATGTATTTTGATATGATTTAAAAGTGAAATTAATTTTTGTGTTTTGGGTCGTTTGATAATGTCTTTAACTTGAGATCGAACATAAATTAAAAACAAAAAAAAAACAAAATCATTAACAAACATGGTTACAGTTTAATCTGTCTTGATAAGATCGGGATGGATTAGATCGAATTTATTTCTATTATACATACATTATTATCAGCATTTCACCATTAATGTATATATAATATAAGTTGTTAATTTATATGTTGCTTTATATATTGCTCGATCTATGATATAAAACATGATGTTGTGTAGGCAATTGTCACAGAAAAGTGCAATAAATTGTTTAACAATGATTGACCAAGCTAGCTTGCATAATTAAGTTTATGGTAACATGATGCTGTGTACGTAATTGTCACAAAAAAGTGCTACCGTTTAATTAATAAAATAATAAATAATAAATTTTGTCTTCATCACCAAAAGCCTTTTGATCACCAATATCCTGATTATTTAAGGATTAGGTATTGACTATTGATATTGATGATATATTGATGTTAATTAGCTTCTTTTTTATTATCGTTATTATTGTTTTTCGTTATTTTAAGATTTTGGTAGGTGAGTAACTCATCTATATTCAAGTATATATGTTCTCATATATAGTCGGCCTTAGCAGAGATACCTTACAGGTATATGGTACCCTTCCCTAAATATAAGGAATTTAAAAAAAAAAAAAAATCAAAAAACACCAACACCGGGTTCCCTAAACCATTGAGTAGTTATAGTGCTATCCAATTCATTGAGTAGCACTGTAACTACCAAATGCAATACTATAATCATAAAAAAATTATTATCTCTCCTTTCACACTTCCCCATATACAATTTATTCCCCTTCTTCACCTTTTGCAACCAAATTAAAACTAGGAAGACACCATTTTTTTTACCAACCTTTTCGGCCCTCAGTCGGTCACCAAAACCAACTCATATCAAGATCAAATGATTGAACAAACAAAAAAAATCCATGAAATCTTCGACCCAAAAACACTGATGAGAGACAAAGACGAGAGAGAGGGGAGATGTGTGTGAGAGAGAGAGAGAGAGAGAGAGAGAGAGAGAGAGAGTGTTTCTGAAAAGGAAAAAAAATTAAAAATATTATTTTAGTGGTATAAGAAAAACTGAAGAGAATCTATTGAGGAATGTACTTTTATAAGGACGGCATTTCTAAAGTTTGTTTGTTTTTTTTTTATACCAAAGAAATTTTTAAAGCTTTGATGTCAAATGATATCATATATATATATATATATATACACTAATGCTGGCTTTTTTCTTTTTTAAATCTTCGATAGGTAAGTTACACAGGCACGCATCTAAAAGTATATTATTACATTTTATATAAGTGATTTGGTTTTTTATTTATTTATTATTATTATTATGAAGAGAAACCTTAATTTAATTGTATGTAGAAGTGATCACACAAGGATTATACTGAACCAACACATGGATAAATTTCGACAACTTGAGTTGCCCTTGGTCCAAATACTATGATAGTTCATGAGGGGATAAAAAAATTTGACCCATAGTGAAAAAGAGCATATCCATTTATAAAAGCTCGAGCGACCCTAAACAATGACTTGATATATCTTTTGTATTATATTGAGGGATTATGGAAATAGGTCTATTTAATTTGTAGGGTTTTGGACCTCCTCCAAAATTAATAAGAATTATGATCCAGGCCAGTTTTTAATCTTGTGTAAACAACCACGGGGTGTGGTGCAGTAGCATTTGGGTTGTCGCAGTTGGGGACAGATACTAAAGTCGAATTTCATAATGGGAAGCGCTTGTGTCTATTGGTTTGAGTGCTGCTAGATCATTTAGTGGGGTTGGTGTTAAGTTATGGCTCGATTGGTCTTGAGAAAACACTTGCATTTTCTACGGTCTAAATCTCTCTTAAGCGATGCCCAGATGACAAGTGCTATCATGATCACACTTAGGTAAAATTACCGATTCGGTCGCCCATTCCTACCATTTTTTATTAGGAAAAAGAAGGTAATTTCATGTAATTACTATGTTCATCGATCATAATGTAGGAGTTATAGAATTGACTATACAAGATTTTAAGGACTTCATTCTAAGTTAGAATAGTCTACAGTAATCTCATGAGTACTCATCATTTTGTTTTGTCATTAATTGTTACAAGCTTAAGTTTTCAGGCACATAATAAATAAATTTATGATAGTTCGATAAACCTGACACCTCTTAAGACAACTACAAGAGTTGAATAATAATAAGTTTTTTACATATTCTTATTAATGAACTTCCTCCTTGTACAAACGGATATATGATAGAAGTGGAGATGAAATGAAATACGTGAATAAAAGATAACCGATGAATAGAACTATTACATTATGAAATAAACTACTAAATTACTAAATTCCTAATAAGTTAATACATCTCTTATTCTGCATTAAACATATAGTTAGAAGCGACTCATTAGCTTTCTTATTTGTTTGCTAACATCTGTTTTTTTCTTCCATTTTTATATATATATATATATATATATATATATATATATATATATATATATATATATATATATTGTGGTGGATGTTTGTTGTCATTATGTGGTTATTTTTGGTACAAAACAAATAGAGAAATACTAATTTTCATTAAAAAATACTCAAAAATTTGGTTATCAAGTGATGTGTCACAACCTTATGTAATTTATTGTTGTAGTAAAAGAAGGCATAGGGTGATGGAATGGTGGTCAGTTGGAAACTTAAATTTTGATTTTTTTTTTTTTTTTTTGAAAAGCCTAGCATTTAATAGTTATATTATGACATATTTTAAATGATTTTAAAAATAATTTAGGCCGATTTTAATAAATTGGCTCGCCGATTTTTGTAACTGTTTTAATAAATTGGTTAGGTTTGCTAAATGTCTTAGCTTGAGTTGGACTTCCTGAGATGAGGGCTTAGGGCCCAATTAGGTGGATATTGGATATGGGCTTACAACCCCATTGGTGAATATAGGATATAACACACAAAAAAAAAAAAAAAAAAAAATGCTACATTTCTCAAAATCTTTCTCCAAAATTTGCTTCATGATGTGTCACAATCCTATGAGATGGTGACACATTTTTCAAAATAATAAATTACATAAGATTGTGACACATCATTTAGAAGCAAATTTCGGAGAGAATTTTTGAGAAGTGTAGCATTTCTCAAAAAAATTTGGAGAAAGTCCACTTACCATCATCTAATTACTATCCAATTGATAATGTCTCTCCAAACTTTCAATTGGAACAGTATCCCTTCAAACTATTAAAAATTGTCAATGTCCCCCAATGATGAAAATACACTTAATAAAATTAAAAATTATATAAAAAACCAAACTATTTTTTTAAAAAAAATAAAAAATAGGGTGGAATTTTTATTTAAAAAAATCATTTTTTTATTGAATTTATTGGGTTATTTTTGTCTTATTGAAAAAAATTTAAGGTTATTTTTGTTTGTTAGCTAGCCTTGGGGAATACTGGCAACTTTTTGTAGTTTGGGGGGACATTTATTCCAATTGAAAATTTGGAAGGAACATTTGTCAATTAGGTAGTAGTTTGAGGGGTTTATGTACTTTTCTAAAAAAAAAAAAAAAAAAAAAAAATCAAAACTATTATCTAACATTTTATTAAGGGTCCATTTGGTTTTGTAATTTTAAAAAGTACGATTTAAAAATAGCGATTTTAAACGTTCGATTCAAAAAGTGATTTTTTAAAATGCAATTAAGTATTTAGTAAAATCGCAGTTTGGCCTTTTGAAATCGCAGGTTAGCTTATAAAATTTTACGTTTTCAAAAAAGTATCATTTTTCATACGATTTGAAAAAATAATTTTTTGCATTTTCAAATCACAATTTTTTAAAAACACAATTTTCAAACGATTCATTTTTTGTGATTTAGTTTAAAATCATACTTTTTACTTCTGAAATCACAATTTCAAACGAACCCTCGGAAGAGAGAGAAGCATAACGATTTTCTTGGGCAAATCCAAAAGGCCAAACACAAGCGAAAAGCAAGTAGAAAGTTTGTGGGCCCTTAAAAGCCCAAAAGGGCGGGTAGCATGATGGACAAATCACGAACCGATAACGGCCCAGGAGATGCTTCTACTTCCCCGATGACCGTACTGCCGTTCACTAGTCTACACGAGTACACGTCCTTCCCTCACCATCTCGGAGATTGCGAGGACACAGTGAGAGAGAGTCAGAGCGGCAATGTTCTGTGCACTGAAATTGCGCTTCTCGTGCGCTGCAATGAAACCTAACTGCCAAAATTACAGCTCCCCCATTAACATCGACTCGCGTCGTCAGTGCGATCTTCGGAAACCGGTCGGTCGGTTCGCGTCTCTGTCGAAACAAGCGGAGTACAATGCAACCGCAGCATCTGAGCCGTCGGTCCCGTCGCATTACACATCGACCCTCGGATCCTCTTCGCTTCAGCTCACCCAGTGGAACCTCACCCACCGTCACATCCTCGTGCTCCAGTTCGTTGCTTGCGTGGTATTGCTTTTTTGTTCGTTTTAATTAATTTCGATTAAATTGAACAAGGTAGACAAGTTCACTGAAAATTATCTACATCTTGTTGTTCAATCTAGACAATTCAAACGCTTTTCATGTTTGTTGGCGAAAATGGGTTTTTTGATTCTTTAAGGTTTCAGTCTTGGTGCAGTAGACCGAGAGCATTCCTACTGAGCTCTCCATTTCAACAAACTCTCTATAATTTCTCTATTTTCTCTTTTGTCAGAATTTCACTCCACATTTGGCTCACAAATTTCACGCGCTATTGAATATTTTATAATTTCTCTCATTTCCCTTCGCTTTTCATTTTTTTCTCTCCTCTTTGTTAGGAGTGGTTGCTCCAAACCAATAAAAAATTAATATTTAGTTGAAATAGAGAAATATTTGGAGAGTTTGGTGTATGTAGTTTGTTAAAAGTGATAGATAAATATCAAAAGTAGATTGTTTAGCTAAAATTTGGAGAAAATTTGGAGATCTCACTAGGGATGCTCCGAGACATTAGCCTATTATCGATCAATTGTCTGGAGGAGTTATAGTTTTTACGTAGAACGGTGGAAGGGGCATTTAGAAGGATGAATTATATGGTGTGAAAGCTTGTTGATGATGATTCTGGGTTTTTTAATTTCTTCAAAATCATATTAGGAGGAATATCATACATTGGCTCTGATGGAATTGCTTCTTAAAGAACTTACTTTATACGTTCGGAGGCTTTCTCAACTTAGGCTCTGTTTGCTTTGAGTCTTTGACTAAAAACATTTTCAGCAGTTTCTGGTATTTGGCCTGTGCTTGAAAAACTTGGTAACCCTAACATTTTTCATCAAGCGTAAGACACTCTATTGTTTTTCGTAAAATGGGTTACATTTTTTTAAGGCGTAAAACATTTTCCATCCATAGATCCTCTCTTCAAACACTCTGTTCCAAACTTCCAGTAAATACCTACACCATGGCACATGCCACTCTCTCTCCCACTGGCATCAATTCCCATCGAAGCTACCCCCGCAAACCGGAAAAAAATTTCAGTGTGAATCATAACGAAAAAATGTTTACAGGAAAAACATTTCAAAGGTGACATAGCTAAACACCGGAAAATCATTAGTTTTTTCAAAAAATATTTTCAGCTGAAAACGTTTTACGATGAAACAACAGAACCTTAGAGTTTTTTTTGCTGATAACATGTGGTGATTCTAGTAGATGTGTATTTCTTTTGTAGGCTGCAGTTTCAGCGACCTGGCTCTTTTGCTCTGCAATACCGACTCTTCTGGTATGTAATCTTGAAAAAATTTCTTCGTTTAGATAATGTTCCCTTTTATTTGATATTTATGTATCCACGTGACCAATGTGGCATATGGAAGGCTTTCAAGAGAGCCGCGGAATCAGTAGAAAAGCTGATGGACGTTACAAGGGAAGAGCTTCCTGACACAATGGCTGCTGTTCGGTTGTCTGGCATGGAGATCAGTGACCTAACAATGGAGCTCAGTGATTTGGGGTTAGCACCATAGATAACACACACTTCTGCTAATCTTTTTTTGTTTTTTTAACCTCTACTTTGTATATAATGTTTAAAATCCACTTGTTTGTTGATTGTTGTGCAGCCAGGAGATTACACAAGGTGTTAGAAGCTCCACTCGGGCTGTTCGCGTAGCTGAGGAGCGGTTGCGCCGGTTAACAAACATGGCTCCATCAGGTTATCTATGTCTTCTGTAGCTTTTCATGGTTTAATGTGAGTTCTTCAATGGATTTGGAGCAACGAATTTTACTTCGTCTTTACTTGATTAGCTTCGCTGCAGGAGGTAGCCACCCCGAGAACTGAGGAAACAGTACCAGTGCTGGCTAGAACTGCAAGGGGTATTAGGGAGGGAATTGTGAAGGGTCGTGCCATCCTGCAAATGCTTTTCACTCTCACCCGATTTTCTAGGTTGGCCCTCAACTATTTCACTAACCGAGCTAAGCGGTAGACCCTAGGACTTGTGAGCTTAACAGTGATAAACATCAAACATGTCTAAATTTGTACATATCTTTCCTTTTTTTTTTTTTTCTCTCCTTTTAATTTTCCCTCAATCCTAATTCAACTGTCTTCAATTAGTATAGTTGTTGAGGTTTTATCTTTCAGGGTGTTAGACTATAGACCTATGATGTAAAGGGGATAGAAGTAGCCTTTGATTTCTTTAATCTCTATTGGTACTTGCAGAAACTTTGTTGTAGGCTTGTAGCCTTTGTCAATGCATGTACCTTGAGTCCTTGACGATTTAAGTTTTCTTTGAACTCTGTGGACAGAAATATGCTGTGGTCTCTTGTCATTCAAGTTATCTTGAGCCTGACTGAAGTTATTTCTTTCCTTTTTTGATGGAATTTTTGAAGGTTTACAGCATATGAAATGTTAGATTCCTTGCATGGTTGATTGTGATCGTCAGGTTCAGGTAGTTATGACCTTAATGTGGCATCAGAATGCAAGCTTATTATGCCTGTGAAACTAGATTCAATTTTTATCATGTTGAATTCATCTGAAGTTGAGAAAGATTAATTGCAGTTTTCTAGTCAGTAAGATTAGATAACATTATATTCTGTAGCCATCATGGAGAAATAATTGGCAATAGACTTGTTCTCGTTGATTCCATGATGGTTGAGGGTTAGGATGATGTATTGCAGAAAGATGTCATGCTTATATAAAGAGATGGAAAGTGGGAGAAACTGGTTGGAAATAAACAGGGTAGAGGTGGGGGCAAGAAAAGATGTAAAATTTATGTCAACAATAGCTGAAATGAAGCATGTTTGTTTGCTGGAGGCCTATTGGATATCATTGCAATAGACCTTTTGCATTGCATGCCCATGGTTTAGGACAGGAAATTGCAGTAATATTAGTATGATAAAGGAATACCATACGAGGGTGAGACAAAAGCTTCAGAGTGGCTGAGAAGTTTCCAACTGATTAATCATGGGAGCCTGTGTTTCTAGGATGAAATTAAAAGGAAAGAGTAGCAATTTCATGTTTATGTGTCAATTTGTTAGACATTCTAAAGCAGAATGGTAGGGAATTATTTTGGAACTATTGCTCCTGTGAGTATTTTCACAAAAGCTTGAAAGTTGAGATGTGAAGTGTGAACACAGGCCATAAAGATAAAGATAAAGAAAAAATATCAATTGTTTGAGGTTCTTATCAAATCATTCATTGGATTGTAATTTTTTTTCGCAAATTAACTGTATATATTTTACTTTTTTGTCAAATAGATATTTTCTTCTAGTTTTTCGTTGATTTTTTAATCGAGGTGTTGCCGCGTGTTTTTCTTTTTCTTTCTTTGCTGCAATTTTTTCTTTTTCAGCTTTTTTTGTTCTTTTTTTAATTTTCTTTATTTTGACATAATTGGATTTTCAAAATATGGTGTCAAAAGTGTTTTTGATCCCATGAAAACGTGTAGGCAGTTTGACATTTACAAAAGGGAAAAATAAATTTTATTCTCTTAAAGTTTTATCACTTTATTACTTTTAGCTTTGATGTTTAAAAGATTGGAATATATCTCAAAAGAGTTTTTCATTAGCCATTTTTGTCTTAAATGGCTCATGTGTGCTGCACGTGCATTTTTTAGTACAAAATTTTTAAAATTGTCCTATACATGTATTAATTCTCAAAATGCCCTAAAAGAAGTTGTTCCTATTTGGCTCATTGGAGATGGCCTAACCATTCCTATTGGCCATGTCATCTCATTTCGGTCAAATGGAGTGGCTAGGCCATCCCTTTGTTTGTCAGTTGTTTTTTTTTTAAAAAAAAAAAAATCTTTTAGAGGCATAAGTCTTTTCAATAATTTCTACCGAAGAATACATAAATAATTAATGAAGTGCTTACACGAAGAAAAAAAAAATTAAAAGTTTTGTTAAAATACATTAGCAAAAAAAATAATCAAACTTACGGAAGAAATGTATTTTTCCCTTTAAAAAAAAGAAAAAGAAAAACATGTGGCGACATCTCTGCTGAAAAATAGGCTGATTGATCAATTTAAAAGAGGGATAAAAAGTGTAAAATTTGTAAAAATTAGAATTCCAAGTGATTTGATATGAGACTATAAAACTCATAATAATTATAATAATAAAGCGATATTTGAAAAGATTTGCTGAGTAATAAATAATAATAATACACAAGAATACATGGTAGGTCGGATGGGTGAGGGCTACTTTAATGGACTGACATCGTTGTCTGTGTCGAGGCACGTAAAAAACAGGAACTCATTATTCGATAAAAAGAGATTCTATGCGGTTTGGTAGAGAAAAACGAAGAACTCCTTAACAAGGGTATGACGACAAGACTTAAGCCTCCCCTGTTTTGTTTTGTAATTCCCTCCCCCTCCCCTCCATTTATTTTTCTGATGCTCACGTGTCCGTGTCCGTGTCCCATCCAGGCTTTTGGCTACGTCCATCTTTGGCAGGTAGGGGTGGACAAATTATCCGCCTAATCGCTTACTGACCGTTTATCGAATTGAACTGGACCGTCATTGACCGTCTATTGACTAATTTCGGTTCGGTAGTCGGTATACAATTTTATTCCGAAAGCTGGATTGGCAACCGAGCTGAGCCGAACCGCCTTTTAAGCGGTAACCGAACCGAACCGCATTCTATTCCGACCGATTAACTGAACCGACATAAAACGAAACGACGTCGTTTTAGTAAGAACAAAACGTTTGATCTTTTTTTTTTTTTCTTTTCCTTTTCCTTTTCATTTAAAAAAATCAAAACAACGTCGTTTCATTACCCATTTTAACCGAATGTTAACCGATTTAACCGACCGCCTATTAACTGCTTTACTGACTTAACTGACCACCTATTAACCGCTTAACCGAAATAAATTCATCGACTGCATTTCGATAAAAGTCAGTTAACCGACCGAATTAACCGACTTAACCGTCTACCGAACCGACGCCCACCCCTATTGGCAGGTATAATATTTCTAACATTTCTTCCCATTTTACCCTTGTCATGAAAATTGCAGTCTTTCAAGTTGTGAAAAAGCAAGGGTAAAATAAGATTTTTCGCCAACATGAAATGCTGCTCCGGCAGATGGCAGTCTGCTATACGGTTCTCTCACACGTGGCTTTTTGCCTTCTGCGTACGACAGCTTCTTCTACTTCTCTCGAAGCTATAAGAGCATCCCAACAAATTTTTTAAATTTTAATCAAATTTTAGTTAAAAAATTTATTTTTATTAGTTTAACTATTACCTTTAATAAACTTTTTACGCTACATTTTTTAAATTTTTTTTTTATTTTAATTAAATATTAATTTTTTATTAATTTTAAGCAACCACTCCTAACAAATGAGAAAAGAAAAAAAAAAGTACAAAAGAACATAGGAATTCTAAAAAACGAAAAAAAAAAAAAAATTTGAATAGCTCGTGAAATTTGTGAGCCAAATTTAGAGAGGGTTTATGACATAACCTATTTTGAGGAAAGAGTAAAGAGCTTGCTACATGAAGTAAATTTTGATTTTTCTCTAAAATTTAGTGAAACTTTCAAAATAAAGAGTTTGATGGGAATGCTCTAAGAAGATTGAAGATTGGATAGATCCTTAGCAATTATAATTCACTTCGTTTGATAACTTGCTTGTTTAAATTCGATCTGTATTCGACATAAAATTAAAATGATTCGGTCTATGATTTATATCTACACGTCAAAGTTTTTTCTTTAACTACATCTTTTTTGGCCTATGATTACATTTACATGTCAAAATCTTTTCTTTGATTATATATTTCTTTAATTCATTTAATTATATATGACTCTATTTATAAAAAAATAATTTGAACATACAAATCTCTTCCACTTTCGTATTTTCTTTGATTATATATTTCTTTAATTCATTTAATTATATATGACTCTATTTATAAAAAAATAATTTGAACATACAAATCTCTTCCACTTTCGTATTAACAATAAATATATATATAACTCCTTTTCGTTTGATGCTTATAACTCTTACCTCAGTTGGAAAACAAATTAAAACAACAATGGAAGTTGAAAACATCACGTAATTTAACATTAAATAGTAAAAGTAAAATCTAATTACTGATATATTCCTTGGCATATAGAAAGCATACAAAACCATGAGGCCCAGTTGAGAATCATGAAAAAGATCCTAGCTAGTACTGTTTCAGACCCTAAATTAGCTAGCATGATTAATTTAAGATGAAGATTGATTGATTTGACCACCTCCCCCGGAGCTTATTGGTGGTCTTGGTGGCCTTCTTGAAGCCATTGATGACCTTGTGGCGTTCACTGCAAACTGATGATCTTCCTGCATTCATATATTATAAACACATTAAACTTTAATCTCTGTGATCTCTTTTACTTTGTGTGTAGAGAGAGAGAGAGAGAGAGAGAGAGAGAGAGAGAGAGAGAGATTTACTGTGGCTTTCGTCTCTCTTTCTGCATGTAAAGGAGGATCTTCAGTTGTAGTGGAGTCTTGACCAAGGCACTTGAGAAAAGCTTTGATGACTTGTTCAAAGAAGTAGCAAGGGCTGTACAAATTATATGTTTCTTCTCTATTTCTTTGCTCCTCTGTCGAACTCTCCATGTCTTCTTCTTCTTCTTCTTCTTTCTGCTTTTTTTGTGCGACGGTGGCCAACGGTGGGGTTATTGTTTCACCTGCCACTTCTTATGTAATAAGACGTCTTTTAAGAAAAAGGATAAGATAAAGATGTGAAAATTTGATTATTTATTTATTTATACATGGTTTAAGGATTACATTATTTCAGATTTAAATTTGAATATTGTAAAATCGATCTACCATTTTCTACATACTAATAAGTTTGATTTTGAACTTTCTATATATTTTAGGTTTTATCTTTATTTAAATTGTTGTAGCTGGATTTGTCACGTTGATTATTAGACTTAACCATATCGTATTGGTTTTTTATTCTTTAATTGATTAGGCTTAACCTTATCTTATAGGTTTTCTAATTTGAGTTGAATTCAGTCCACTTGAATTTAAGTCTATCATTATGTCTTGGATAATATTCTTTAACGAGTTAACTACTAGACTAAAACTTACAACCATGTAAGTTTTGGCATCGAATTTGTCGACCCTAAAAACTTAACATAGAGGAATGCGAATCTTTGCCCCTCTAATGTAGCAGGATGGGCCACTTCAACCAAATTCTTTGATAACATTTTTGCTCCCATTCCCTCTCTGCATGTTTCCCTTGCTAGATCTTCCCCTTCATTAGTGGTAAAAATCCACCATTGCAAATGTATTATTGTTGGAACAAGTTACTCATATTCTCTCAGGCATAGAAAGTAATACTAAAATGCTAATATAGTTGGCCAATTGTCGGAGCGTAAGCGAAGTGAACGTAGAACAAAGCACATTGTTAAACCATATAAATCTGTGTCTCAATTTTCTTACTCTCTTTTTTCAATTCCGTATTATTCATCGTTATTGTGCACAGTAACATCAAATGCTTTATACTCTTGTTTGTATTCTAATCTCATCTCTTACTCTCTTTTTTTCAATTACGAATTATTCGTTGTTATTGTGCATTGTAACAAAATTGTTTTCTACTCTTATTTGTATTCTAATCTCGTCTATTAACAAAGAAGGACACGTTAGCTCTCTCGCACCCACGATGACTGCCAAATTTAGACAATCAGTTGATTAAGATTATCACGTCAATATTGTAAGATAAAAATACAATTTCTAACGTTACTAAAATATTTATAAAATATTGATGCTATATATAAGATTTATCATTTGTTATTGATCATGAAATCATTTTCAATTGACTGAAATTTTTTATCCGCACCGAACACAACCCCAAAAAAAAAAAAAAAAAAAAAAAAAAAAAAAAAAAAAAAGGTTCTCCATTGAAACAAATGCAACCTCTCATCAAATTCTACAATTTAATTTATAACTATAAAATAAAAAAAAAAAAAAAAAAAAATCATTGTATACATTTAAATCTGTGAAACGAAATAGGAAAATTCTCATTAATGATTAAGGGATTGGAGAAAGAATTTTGTACATTAGTTTCCCTTTTTTTTCTTTTTTTCTTTTTTTTTTTTTTTTTTTCTGTTTTGTTTATGGGCTTTGTACATTAGCTTTCTCTTCTCTTCCTCTGTTCCTTTCTTCTCCTTTGCTCTGGGGATGAAGAGTTCTCAGAGCTGAAGTCTAGGCCTAAACACTTCAAAAATGCTAATCTAGCCAGCCTGAAATAATCGCAAGGGTGATGATATGTAGGGGTTCCTGATGACCCCTCCCTTTCTGTAATGTCTTCTCCTCTCACTAATCTTCTACTAGTGCTTGTTGCTATCTCCCCTTTTATCACTCTTTCCCCAACCTGCCAACATCTTACAAACTGTTAGGGTGAATCTATATATACATACATGAATATATAATCAGGAAATATGATATTTCAGAGGGAACACAGAAAGCAATGGTCCAAGTTTTCTTCTTTAAAAGTTTCTCTCTCTGTTTTTTTTTTTTTTTTTCTCAATTCTAAACCCTAAACACCTATGTATTACCTATCAATTTCTTCTATTATCGACTTTGGCTAAAAGGAAAGTACCCACAACGTCAATATTTTCAATAGTCTGTTTTTCGACAAGTGGGATTTGAGCTCAAAATAAAAAAAGCCCTGTTCTTCTTTACTTTTCCTTTTAAATATTCATTTTTTATTTCCTATTTTTTTCATTGGAAAAACCTTAAAAGATGGCCATCTCTCGTAACTCCATGACAAATTTGGCTTCATAAAAAAACAACAAAAGCTCTAAGGGCATGATTGATTAATCTTGAATTAAAGTGTTGATTATAAATCATTCCAAGTATATATACAGTTATAATTAATCCCTTGGTTTAAGTCTACAAATTAAATTCGACAATCAATTATGATTGTAGTATCTTTTACATTGCTAATAGTCTCTAAATATTCAAATTGGTGTGCGAGTAGCAATTCTGAAAGAGTCCATGGCCTAGTTGCCCTACCCTGATCTCGAACAGGGGATCCGTACGGATAGTGAACCATTTCTAAACAAAATGGGATGAACTCTAAAGTATTTATCTAATGTATTTCGTAAGAAATGAGAGATTTACAGGTGATTTGGCTAGTAATAGTGCCTGTCAAAGTATTAAGGAATGGAATACCTTTCCTTCCAAGGATCAAATTAGTATATTCAATAGACTAGATTACTTCTAACGAAACCTTCCTTCCAAGCCTTAAAATTTTTTGTTTTTGTGTACAATACGCATCTTCCTTTCACAGTGAAATTTGCTTTTTTTTCTTTCTTTTTGGGACAAAAAGTTTAGGAGAAGTGGCTGTTTTGCATCTTACGATATGCTGCCAATGAGTTTTCACTGATTCTCCACTGTGCTTCTACTTTCTATCTTTTTCAAATGCTAAGGCCCAACAATCAACATTATTAGCAAATGATTTCGCAGGAATGCTCTGCGGATTAATTAGATATTTGAAAAAAACTGAAAAAAAAAAAAAAAAAAACTGTCATGTTTGACTGACAATTGATAATCCATAACTGATTCTCACAGAAATGGATGAAATCTAAGGTTCGAGACATGGAACAAAGGGGGGGAGGATTTTGGGTTGGGTGGGGGGAAAACAGGGAACAAGAACATGTTAAAGAAGAAGACAGCAAAGAATGGAGATGGAAACCACACCTGGGAAATCTCTAAGCAATTTGTAACGACTGTTGTGGTATTGTTCTTGGGAATCGGCTTCTTCTCTATCTGGGTTTCTCGGGAAACGAGCTGACTGGTAGACGGTGAAGCACCGGCGCGGTCCGAGTGATCTGAGGCTAAAAAGCTGAAGCAATAGAGGAGAAAGATAAGGAGGACCAGCACAAGGAGCTGGATCCATATAAGCCAAGGAATTCTGTAGCTTTCTATTGTAAACTCATCCCCAAAATCAACCATTTCCTGGGATTTACGGCTTGAAAGATAATTTCACGGAGAGAGAGAGAGAGAGAGAGTTGGGGAAGAATGGTAGGTAAGAATAATGAATATAAGGTTTGGTTAAGAGCGAGAGAAAGACAGAGAAAAGAAGACGTTGCCGGTCAGAGAAACAGGTATGTATGAGCTGAAGCAGACACGTTACGGCAAAGTCCACGCGCCACTCGTTTACCCGTGAAGGAAAGTTATTTTAAGGTCTCAATTTTATTTTATTAAATATCAGTCCCACGTGTAATTTAATTATATCCTAATTTACAATTGACGGAGTATATAAAAATATTTGCACAAAATTATATGACATATTATTATTATTATTCTTTATAGAAAAATATTAGATTTTAACAATTTTTAATTAACTAATTTATTAATTATGAAAGTATATACCGTGATAGTGGGAATAAACACATAAAAGATAATAGCAACTAAATATTTTGATGATATTTCTATATATACAATTCTAATTAAATTTCTTTTTCTATTAATATTTATTAGAGATGGACAAAGAAAAATAAAATATAATAAGATTATACTGGGGAACTCAAATATCAAGACCATTTATATCCGTTATTTTACTCAAACATCAGGGGAAATGG
Organism: Alnus glutinosa; assembly: GCF_958979055.1. Classification (NCBI taxonomy): domain Eukaryota; kingdom Viridiplantae; phylum Streptophyta; class Magnoliopsida; order Fagales; family Betulaceae; genus Alnus; species Alnus glutinosa. The sequence continues at coordinate 18,637,548 of NC_084899.1, read as the reverse complement.
TGGGACCGCCCGCTATATTTTAGTGTAGGCTGACGTGGCCAACTGATCTTGTGGTCCCCGTCGAGTTTCCAACTTTCCATTAGCATGCATGCATGGTGCATGGTGCATGGTGCATGATGCATGACGAAGTACATGATCATTTCTGGAACAAATGTATTCACGGGAATTGGGATTCTTGCCGCATGTGGGTCAGACCAAGCCAGCCATCTCAGAACAGGGTTAGGCAAAAGGTGGCACCAAAATGGTGACTAATGACCGACCTTTTTGTCACCACGTTTTCGTCCACTTAGAGGCTGCTACTTTGGCCTTTTTATTATTCCAAAAAATAAAAATAATAATAAAAAAAAGGAATTTCTACATCTTTATTGTCTTTAATTAATCATATCGGTTGACAAGACGTATTTGTAAGAAAATTTTTAATTACTTTTGTCTGTCTCATAATTTTTTTTATTTTTTATTTTTTAAATTTTATGTTTGCTGTTGGATCGGATTTTTGACCATCTCATTTGAAAATCAATTAGTTTTTAATGAAAAAAGTCAAAACTTTTTATGACATTTGAAATCGCATTTCAAAAGACATGTTCTAAAAGTCGTCAACGTAAACAAAACGGCACTGTTGTATCGATCTCATCACCTGCAAAGTGTGCCAAACTTATGCTTGTAAGGAATATTACCTCTTTGCTTATCGTTGAGAGTAAGGTATGGTCCATGAATTGTAGTAGAAGAGAGGCTATCATATAGATGTAAGTAATGGAAATTGGGATGTCACTGACAAATTAGAAGATTGATTTGAGCAATGGGTTGGGAGAGATTAATTTTCTTCTTCTTTTTTTCTTCTTTGTCCTTTTTAGTCATTGGTTGGGAAGGCACAGGAACTTGTGTTTCAAAGGGCAAAGGCAACCCTAAACATACTTTAACATTTTGTTCCTTTGTGGAGAGGATCCTTCGGAGCCAAGGAACTCCATCAATCTTCATTTTCTTTCGGTAGCAAGTGCATGGCCCAACATCTTTTAAGGGTGCATGCGAAGAAATTCATAATGAAACTAAAATGAAATAGAAAAGCGAAAGCAAGAGAAGAAAATGTAAATAAAGATTTACGAATGGATAGTTTGATATTAGATACCAACATCAACCACTTGGAAAGAGCCCAAAAGGGTTATATATTGCTCTAAATCTTTGATGATATTTATAGAACAAAATGCTCATATTTATAGGAGAATTGGAGTAGGTGAAAATAAAAATAAATATAGTATTTTGATTTGATTATCATCAAACTTGATTACAATCAATCGATCGTAGAAGATAACTATACTATAAAGAATATATACTATATCATATATTCTAACATTCTCCTTCAGATTCAATGTGAAAGATTCTAAAAGTTTGAGTTTGAAAAGAATGGATTAAATTATTATTTTTCTTATTCTCTCCTTTTCCTTCTTCTTCTTCTTCTTTTTTTTTTTTTTTTTTTTTTTTTTTTTTTGTGGTGGTGGTGGTCGGAGATAGTGGTAGTTGTTGGCATCGGTCAGAGACGGTTGTCGAAAAATGGTCAGAGATGTTGGCAGCTGGCGGCTAGCAACAGTGATCAGAGATAGTGGTAGTCGAAGGCAGATGCCTGAGATGGTAGCGGTCGACAATGGTGACCGAAAATCAGCCTTTAACAACAATACACCTAAAATGGGTCACAATAGGCCAAATATTATGGCCCAACTTGGCCAGAAAATGAAGCTAACTATAAGCCTTAAATAGGCCTGGGTCATCAAACAAGACCAATAAAGTCCAAAGGATTAGGCCAACAAATGGCCAAACGATATACCAAATATAGGCGACTTAGGCTTTTTTTTTTTTTTTTTTTTTTTTTTAACAGAATGGTCCGAATTTGTTTTTTGTTTTTATTCTTTATTTACAAGTGCTAAACGACCTATCGTTTAGGGATCATATATTTTGACCCACCTAAACAAAATGTCGTTTAGAACAGAGAGAAATTAAAGTACCGACATGTGGGGGTTTCTAGCAACACATGGCGGCGCGTGGCATGACTGGCAGAAGCTTCTGGTAGTGTGTGTGGGCGCGTACAATTTCAGAATTGGTTGGCTTTTGTGGCGTTGTGTAGATCGGTCAATGAGCTTTGGATTAATGTGGTCAAAAGCTTGATAGGATTCTTGGAAGATAAGAACCCGAGGCAACAAATTATTCAATGACGGTAAGAAATTCCGAGAGAGAGACTCCGTTGTTAAAAGGAAGAAAACAAGAATTCATAGTGCTATTAGGGATCAAATACTAACGTTAGCCGAAGAATCTAATACCTTAAAGAAACTCATAATGAAATGGAAACTAAATAAAAAAGCTAAAGAAATAGAGAAAACGTAGACAAAGATTTACGAATGGTTAGGTACGTAAGAGCCTAAAAGGATTATATCTTTCTCTTATTTTTTGATGATATTTACAATACAAAATACTCTTATTTAAGTTATTTATATTAAAAAAAAAAAAGTGGTAGATGAAGAAGTAACGGGTACTGTAAACACGTGGCTAATTGCATGTTTTTTTGTAGTAACTAGCTACCGTAATCAAACAATTTTGATTTAATTGCCATCAATTTTAAAAAGTAATTATCTTATAAGAAATATATACCATATATTTGGGCATGGGACCAAATTCCTAGTGATGCTAAAGCATTGTCAAACCTAGGGGGTTCCTCCTAAAGCTGAAGCCCCTTGATTGCTTTGTTAATTCACGGCAGTCTCCTGGCAATGAAAGAAGATCTCAAATAAATGGCTTTTAAAATTGTGAATTTTAAAAAACGAAACGCTTACTTTTTAACATTTTTAAATTGCAATTTTTTTAAAAACGTATTTTTAAACAATACATTTTCTACGATTTAGTGTAAAATCATACTTTTGATCTTCAAAATTGTAGTGCAAACGAACCCTTCTCCTGAGGTCTTTAGTTATGGCTCATGTTAAGAGAAACCCATAGGGAAATTCGATCAGATTGGGTGGGCTCCTCAAATGGCCACTTCGTCTACCAGTTCCAGACGTATAGTTCACCATATTTTTTTTTTCCTTACTCAGAGCAAGAAGCCGTTGGTTAAAGGTCGATCGAAAAGAAATAGTCTAAACATCGTTTTCCTGTCATTCTATTAAACACTTTTTAAAAAAAATCTGCTATTGGATCTATAGAACTCACATAGGTGAAGTTGTTGTTCCTACCGATCCAATAACTAATTTTTAAAAAAGTCGTGTGAAAGTAGAACAAATAGCAAACTATGTCGAGCTCTTTTTGTTGGATTTGGAGTGGAAGAAGTGGAAACAGTGGTAGATTTGGAGAGTAGCTCCTTGGCTTGATCACTGGGGATCGGAATACCTTAATTCTCCATATACTTTTGTTAGATTTGGACATCGTTTTGTCAATTTAGTCCTGCATGTTTTTTCTTTCGACATGAAAAAGATAGAAAAGACTAATCTTAATTAAAAACGATGTCGTACCTGTCAACCAACCTAACAATTATTTTTCAATCTAGTGATCGAGCTTCATCATGAAATGTGCTATATTCGACATTCGTCACTTGTCATAATAATTTAAACGTAAAGTCAATATTCTTCAAGCTCATGATGACTATATTTTAATTTACTGGTACAGTAAAAAAAATATTATTTATCTTAAGATATATAAATAGAACATATTTATAGATGTAAGTAATGGAAATTGGGATGTCACTGACAAATTATAAGATTGATTAGAGCAATGGGTTGGGAGAGATTTTCTTCTTCTTTTTCTTTTTATATTTTCTCTTCTTTTTTTCTTTTTTTTTTTTTTTTTTTCTTTTTCCTTTTTGAGTCATTGGTTGGGAAGGCACAGGAAATAGTGTTTTAAAGGGCAAAGGCAACCCTAAACATACTTTAACATTTTGTTCCTTTGTGGAGAGGATCCTTCAGAGCCAAGGAACTCCATCAAACATCATTTTCTTTTGGTACTAGGTGGCCCAACTTCTTTTAAGGGTGCATACGAAGAAATTCATAATGAAACTAAAATGAAATAGAAAAGCGAAAGCGAGAGAGAGAAAATGTAGATAAAGATTTATGCACGGGTGGTTTAATGTTAGATACTAACATCAACCACTAGAAAAGAGCCCAAAATGGCTATATATTGCTATAATTCTTTGATGACATTTACAATACAAAAGACTCTTATTTATAGGAGAATTGTACTAGGTGAAAATAAAAATAAATATGATATTTTGATTTGATAACCATCAAATTTGATTACAATCAATCTTAAACTATACTATAAAGAATATATATTATATATATTATATCATATATTTTAATATTCTTCCTCAAACTTAAGGTAGAAGATTCTAAAAGTTTGAATTTGAAAAGAATAGATTAAATTATTAATTTTTTTGCTTTTTTTTTTTTTTTGGTGGTGGTGGTGGTGGTCGGAGATAGTGGCAATTGTTGGCAGCGGTCAAAGATGGTTGCCAAAAAATGGTCAGAGATGTTGGCAACTGGCGGCTAGCGACAGTGACCGGAGATAGTGGCAGTCGGCAACAAATGCCTGAAATGGTAGCGGCCAACAATGGTGACCGAAAATCAGCCTTTAACAACAATACTCCTAAAATGGGTCGCAATATGCCAAATATTATGGCCTAACTTGGCCCAAAAATGAGGCTAACTATAAGTCTTAAGTAGGCCGGGCTCATCTAACAAGATCAATAAAGTTCAAAGGATTGAGCTAACAAATGCCTAAAAGATATACCAAATATAGGCCACTTCAGGTTTTTTTTTTAAAAAAAAAAAAACCAAATGGTCCGAATTTGTTTTGTTCTTCTTTTTTTTTTTTTTTTGTTTCACTACAAAAAATGTGATTTTTAGCCACCTACAGTTAGCCACGTAGATGTGGCCATCCACGTGGCTAACGGTTTGCCACATGCAATTAACTATGGAGAAATGATCCCTACACTCATTTCTCACAACAGTCCCACAACAAATTGATGTGGCTGGTAATATTTTATTACTTTTTTTGTTTTGTTTTCTTTTCTTTTTGTAAAAAAATAATAAAATACTATTAGCCACGTCAGCTTATTGTGAGACTGCTGTGAAAAATGAGTGTAGGGATCATTTCTTTTAACCATGTAGGTTCTGCATAGTTAATCTGGTTGTTGTTAAATGTCAATTAGCCATATGGCTTTTCACATATGTGGTTATTTAGCCACACAGCATTTAGCCACGTGGGACACACACATGGCTAAATGCATTTTTATTTTTATTTTTTTAAAAAAAAAAAAAAAAAACCAAAAAAAGAAAAAAAGAAAAATAAATATTTTTAGCCACCTACCCCTAACCCACGCAGCCAAAAACCAGATTTGTTTATTTTAAAAAAAAAAAAAAAAAAAACAAAAGAACATAAATATTTCTATTCTTTTTTTCTTCTTCTTTTTTTTTTTTTTTTTTTTTTTTTTCAATATTGATCGTATCTGATATATGTATACGTACGTATATCACTATATCTCACTGGATCTCCAGCAAGGGCCGGCGTATCTGGCGAGATTCGCGCCCGATCTTCTGGTCCAACTCTTCGTCGACGAGATCCGGCGAGATTTAGAGCGGATTTCCGTTCCCCGTCGACGTTCGGAGCGGATTTTCGTTCCCCAGCGACGAAAAACAATGACCGGCATAGAGATTAAACCCAAAAAATCAATAATCGGCATAGAGATTCAACCCAAAAAAACAATAACAAACAAAAACAATTTCCGTTCCCCTTCCTCCCCCATGAAATTCAACCCAAAATTAAAATCCGGCCAACACAGAGTTCCCAGAGAGTTCAAAAAGGGAGAAAAAGTGGAAGATCGGGCCCGATCTTCCATGGGTCACTAGTGGGTGACCCAAAAAAATTCTGCCTGGAGTGGAGCTCGACGTCTAAATCTCCGTCACCGACGACACAAACAAGCTTCTCCGGGTGGTGGCAACCGAGTTGTGCGGCCTGGTGGGTGAGTCGTCATCTTCTGGAAAAAAAATAAAAACACAAAGAAAATAGAGTGAGGCAGAGAGACACGAGGAAGAAGAAGAAGAGAGTTGAAAGAGAGTTTTTTTTTTTTTTTGATTCAATATTGAGAGAAAGAGAGAGAGATATGTAAGAAAAAAATAAAGGCAAAATTTAAAGTGATCATACTCGTTCACGTTGAGAGAGAGAGAGTTGAGAGGCATGACACAACTTTGTAGAAAGTAAAAGAAAACTTAAAATTTAAAAAATAACAAAAGGAAAGAAACTTCAATTTCAATTTTAAGAGAAGTCCCGGCCATTACGTCCCTTCCCTCCAAATAACAAATAGCAACGTGGTATATTTGCCACGTGGCCAATTGGCGACGTGTCAAAACCATGTAGTTAAAATTGTATATCCTAATTTTTTTTTTATTTTTTGAATAAATTAATCACGTGATTTATTTTCCACGTAGCTAATATTTCAAATCTTCAAAAAAAAAAAAAAAAAAAAATTCAATTCCTACAAAAATTAGAAAACATATGAATATGTTAGCCATGTGGCTTATTTGCCACATGGCTAATTGGCGATGCGGCAATAAGCCATGTGGCTAATTACCTACATAAAAGATTTTGCTACGCGGTGGTTATCCCCGTGGCAAAATAGCGATGTGGGTAATCAATAAGCAGCAAAATCGCCCCGTGGCTACAGTACCTGTTCCTGTAGCCACGTGGCGAAATGTCAAATTTTTTGTAGTGTTTTTACAAGTACTAAACGACCTAAGGATTGGCAAAACAGGTACCTAACACGACCCGTTAAAGCTAGACACAAACCCGACCCGTTTATGTTAACGGGTCGGGGTTCCAGACACGACAATTTTACGGGTCACCCAACACGACCTGTGAAACCCGTTTAGCATAATAGGTTGAATCGACCCGTTTAGCATATGAATTCACATTCATTGTTTTTCTGCCTTTTCCTAGCATCCAAACAGAGAAACTCAGGATCTAATTTGCAAATAATAACAATACCTAACACAATAGATTAAAACCTTATATATCTGCTTGTGTTTGTATTTTTAATTTGTTGTTTGTTTTCAAGACAAATACACTGACAAATTTACATTCATGTTACTAAATCCCAATACACTAAAAACAAAAAACACCCCCTAATTAAAATATATTAACAAACATGATGATGTTTGATTTTAGTAGTAACACCCCTTAAAGCTTTCTAAACTAAAAGGGTATGACCTTTCAGACATGAGGTGTAAATATACAAGAAGAAAAAGAAATTCTTTCCCAGAAAATCGGGATTCATGCATACATAATCTCTAATACGAAAACTTTATTAGGATTAGATGCCGACCAAGTATCACGATTATGATTTTAATACCCAAAATAATGATGTTATAAAAATGGAAATCAACTATTAACATATCGGCAAACCCGACAGTACCGGATGCGACATTGGCGGAAGAGAGAGAGAAAGAGCAGCAGAGAGACGGGGAGAGCAGAGATGTCGGTAGTCGACAGCGAGTGCCAAGCGGAGAGTAGAGAGAGAGAGAGAGAGAGAGAGAGAGAGAGAGAGAGAGAGAGCGGGTCCAGGCGTCCAGCAGGACTCGCGGGAGGAAGAAGAAGGGGCGGCAGCGCTGAGTTGAAGAAGAAGAAGAGAAGGGCGGTGCGGCTGAAGGAAAAAACCAAAAAAGAAAGAAGTTAGGGTTTTCCGGTTGTGTTTTCAGCTAAAACAGAAATAATCCCAAAACCCCCCCCCCCTCTCAAAAAAAAAGAAAAAGAAAAAGAGTTAATCGTGCACCCGACCCATCAAATTGAGTTAAACGGGCCATAAATGGGTCAATCCGTTTATGACCCAAACCCGTTTAACATAGACTCAAACCCGCTAATTTCGTGTCGAATTGTTGGGTCGTGTCAAAATTGCCAGACCTACGACCTATCGTTTAAGGACCATAGATTTTGACCCACCTAAACAAAATATTGTTTAGAACAAAGAAAAATTAAAGTACTGACACATGGAGGTTTCTAACGACGCATGGAGGCGCATGGCATGACTGGCAGAAGCTTCTGGTGGTGTGTGTGGGTGCGTACAATTTCAGAATTGGTTGATTTTTGTGGCGTTGTGTAGATTGGTCAATGACCTAGCTTTCGATTAATGTGGTCAAAAGCTTAATAGGATTCTTGGAAGATAAGAACCCGAGGCAACAGATTATTCAATGGCGGTAAGAAATTCCGAGAGAGATCGAGAGACACCATCGGAAAAAGGAAGAAAGCAAGAATTCACAGTGCTATGAGGGGATCGAACACTGACGTTAGCCGAAGAATCTGATACCTTAAAGAAACTCCTAATGAAATGAAAAATAAATAGAAAAGCTAAAGAAATAGAGAAAACATATATAGACAAAGATATCTTTATCTAAGCCGGTTTACAGATGGTTTGGTACTAAGAGTCCAAAAGGATTACGTCTTCCTCTTATTTTTTGATGATATTTATAGTACAAGACTCTTATTTATAAAAATAAATTGAGGTAGATGAAGAAGATAAAGATAAGTACTGTAATCAAACCATTTTAATTTAATTACCATCAATTTTAAAAAGTAATTATCTCATAAGAGAAATGCATACCATATATTTGGACATGGGACCAAAGGTCCAAAGTCCTTGCGATGCTAAAGCACTGTCAAAACTAGGGGGTTCCTCCTAAAGCTGAAGTCCCTTGATTGCTTTTGTTAATTCACGGCAGCCTCCTGGCAATGAAAGAAAGATCTCAAATAACTATCTCTTATGCTAATTGCTAAATATTATCATATTGCCAGCTGAGCTTTGGGATGCCTAAACCCATTTAGGCATTGGGCTTTAGGGTAGGTTGAATTTACAATTTCAAAACGTGCAATTTATAAATAACGATTTTAAAATATGTTATTTGAAACCGCAATTTTAAAAACGTAGTTAAAGGTTTACTAAAATTGCAATTTGGCTTCTAAAATTGTGAATTTTTAAAAACGAACCCTTTTGCTTGCAATTTGAAAACGCTTACTTTTTTACGTTAATTTTCAAATTGCAATTTAAAAAAAAAAAAACACATTATCTACGATTTGGTGTAAAATCATACTTTTGATCTTCAAAATTGCAGTGCAAACGAACCCTTTTCCTGAGGTCTTTAGTTGTGGCTCATGTTAAGAGAAACACATAGGGAAATTTAGATTGGGTGGTCTCCTCAAATGGCCACTTCGTCTACCAGTTCCAGACGTCTAGTTCACCATATTTTTTTTCCTTACTCATCAGAGCAAGAGGCCGTTGGTTAAAGGTCGATCGAAAAGAAATAGTCTAAACATCGTTTTCCTGTCATTCTATTAACCACTTTTTTTTAAAAAAATCTGCTATTGGATCTATAGAACTCACATAGGTGAAGTTGTTGTTCCTACCGATCCAATAATTAAATTTTAAAAAAGTTGTGTGAGAGTAGAACAGATAGCGATGTATTTCGAGCTCTTTTGTTGGATTTGGAGTGGAAGAAGTGGAAACAGTGGTAGATTTGGAGAGTAGCTCCTTGGCTTGATCACTGGGGATCGGAATACCTTAATTCTCCATATACTTTTGTTAGATTTGGACATCGTTTTGTCAATTTAGTCCTGCATGTTTTTTCTTTCGACATGAATAAGATAGAAAAGACTAATAATCTTAATTAAAAACGATGTCGTACCTGTCAACCAACCTAACAATTATTTTTCAATCTAGTGATCGAGCTTCATCATGAAATTAATGTGCTATATTCGACATTCGTTACTTGTCATAATAATTTAAACGTAAAGTCAATATTCTTCAAGCTCACGATGACTATATATTAATTTACTGGTACAGTAAAAAAATTATTATTTATCTTAAGATATATAAATAGATAGAACATATTTTAGTTAGACATCCCTTACTTTTTATTTCCCATCTTATCATATATACTATAGTTCGGAGGATCGATTGAATTAATATTGGTCTGTGAAGGCTTTGGATTTTGTGACATTTTTATCATGTATAAAGTTTGAATCTTTTTAAATCCAAATAATTATTTGGAGCTACACTTGTGCTTACCCTACATTTGAATATATATATATATATATATATATATAGCGATGTTGAATTCTAAAAGTAGAACATTATTAGTTAAATGTTGAATTTATAGCGATGTAGTTTTTCCAACGCTAGCTTTAGATTTAATTTCAAAATTTTCATGATAAAAGGAGAGAGGAAAATTAAATCTAAACTATTCTAATTAATAATCTTATACATAATCATTAAAATATAATCTAAAATTATAAAATAGTGGAAATAGAAAATATGGGGTAGTTCAATTTTTGAGGCCTTATCCATTGTAATAATGCCCAATATATTACAATCCATTGTAATTATTCAAAAACTTAAAAGTTGTGATACACCCACATTGATTCAAGCCCTCCTAAATCCTAATTGTTTTCCAAAAAAAAAAAAAGTTCCTCCTAATTGTGGAATTTGGTAGATTAATTAGTGAATTTTCAAATTGAAATGGAAAATAAATAACCATCTACATGAACCCCTACTTTGAAGGCAAAGAAATGGGCATCATTGACCACAATTTAAGGATCCAAAAACCCTTCCCATGCCACAAACCAGTACCGAACTTAACAAAACAACCAAACTTGTTCTCCCTCTCTCTCTCTCTCTCTCTCTCTCTCTCTCTCTCTCTCTCTCTCTCTCTCTCTCTCCTTCATTCCTTGTTCATCAACGTCCAATGATGGGGGAGCCGCAATCGAAAACCATTACAGGGCCTCCGGGGACATCCCCGGCAAGGCCTTCGACACCACCAACGCCCGGCCGCCAGCAGATATCCCTTGTCCAACCATCCCAAAAGAAGCAGCACAGAACCAAAGTACTGAGGCTCTTTCGCAACGTCTTCCGATCCTTCCCCATCATAACACCAGCATGCAAGATGGGGAACCTCCCGCTGGGCATACCGGACGGTCATCGGAGCACCAGCGGTACCCGAGTCACCGGCACCTTGTTCGGGTACCGGAAAGGACGCGTAAGCCTCTCCATGCAAGAAAATCCTAGGTGTCTGCCGACAATAGTGATTGAGCTGGCCATGCAGACAAATGTGTTGCAGAAGGAGATGAGCTCCGGGATGGTTAGGATCGCTCTTGAATGCGAAAAGAGACTGGAGAAGGGCAAGACGAGGTTGTTGGAGGAGGTGTTGTGGACCATGTATTGCAATGGGAAGAAGACTGGGTATGGACTGAAGAGGGAGGCTACAGACGAGGATTTGAATGTGATGGAGCTCCTCAGGCCGGTGTCAATGGGTGCCGGTGTTCTCCCCGGGAATTCTGAGGTTGATGGGCTTGACAGCGAGTTGGCCTACATACGGGCCCATTTTGAGCGGGTCGTGGGCTCGAGGGATTCCGAGACTCTGTACATGTTGAGCCCCGAAGGGAACACCGGGCCAGAGCTCAGTATTTTCTTCGTGAGGATTTGATCAAACGGTTACTAAGAGAGGCTAGTAATGCTTTGTTTTTTATTTTTATTTTTATTTATTTATTATTATTCGTATCATGAATATAGTTAATTACTTTATGTAAAAGAATAGTTTAATATATATTGTAGGTCTTAATTTACTCTTGAAAAATGAAATGAAAATCTTCCAAAACTTGTTTGATATATATATATATATATATATAATGTTCACAATCTCCATTCATACTTTGCTTGGATATACCATAATCTTTTTCAGGAATATAAATTAATCCATTATCAGCTTTACTGTATCAGCCGACGCAAAAGACAAATGCTGCTCAGAAGACAAAATAATCAATACTGTTCAGAAGACTCAGAATTATTGCTGACGAAGACTCAGAATTATTGCTGTCTTACTATTCAGAAGACATGCGGAATATTGAATTATTGATACAAATTGAATGTTAAAACTGATGGTTATAGTATGATGAAAAATGCTTTACCTTTGAATATTGTATATAGAATTTATTATAAGCTTATGAAAACAACTTTAGAACCTCAAGCATTATTAGAAAGTTCAAAAGGTCAAACTTTATTATTACAATGTAATACACAAAATTCTACAATTTGTATACCTAAACAAATTTGTTGGGATGACGTATGACAGTATAATAATAAAGATAATGTCTGAACTGCTAGTGTTGGTTTAGTGTGAGTTCGTTGGTCAATCCCACGTGATAGTAATGACGTATGACAATATAATAATAAAGATAATGAAGTATTATGAAAGATAATGAAAGTAGATTTAAGATAATAATTCAAAGTAATTCAAAAACATAATACAAAGGAGAATCATTAAATGAAGATAAAGACGATGTAATAAACATTCTTACTTGGATTGATTCAAAGTAGAAATAGATACAAAACCTTGATGCAAAGGCTGGAAGATACAAGGAAAGGAAAAGAAAGAAAAGAAAAGATACAAAGGATAGAAAGGCTAAGGTCGATAGGCACTCAAAGTTTTCTGAACTCAAAACACCTCTCAAATGGCATCTGCCTTCTAACATATCTTACAGGCTTTTTATAGGCTAAAAGAAAAGGAAAACTACAAATATAAACAGTAGTAAATATTCTACATATCTTTTTAAACAGTAAAAGTAACAATAATTCAATATTCTGAGTCTTCGGCAACAATAATTCTGAGTCTTCTGAGCAGCATTTGTCTTTTGCGTCGGCTGATACAGTAAAGCTGATAATGATTCAAATCATAAATAGTCTTCATATTATAAATGATTCTTCAAAAGTCTTCATTTGAATTGGCGGATGTGAAACTGATTCATAAAGTCTTCATAAATGATTTTTCAAAAAAGTCTTCATTTGCAACTGATTCATAAATGATTCTTCAAGAAAGTTTTCATGCCAAAATTTTTCATAATTTTAAATCTGCATAAGGATCCTGAGAATCTGCATAAGGGTTTTGAGAATATCCTGCTAATATTGGTTCATCTTCATCTTCATCATCTGATAATTGAGATAGAGTTTCGAGCAGATGTTTTTTGAACTCATGCTTTGAACTGGAGGAGGCTAATTTGGCCTGACTGATGCTTTTCTTTACAAGAAATTGATTTGAGGCTAGAAATTGGTCCGTACATAATTTGGTAATTTTTGTAATGATATCATCATAAGTAAATTTATCCCACAATTTGACTGCAATAATGCGAACAACATATCTAATATTTTCATTAGGAGACTGAGGATTATACACATTATCTTATGGGGAAAAGAAATTATAATCCCAAGACATTATCCAAGGTATATTAAAATGAAGGAAGAAATAAAGTTATGGGGGAAATCTATTGAAAGGAGATGGAGAATGATGAGTCTTTGAATAATCCAAAAATTTGTTGCAAAGATGAGGTGGTAAAATACCAGTTTCTGCTCCAAAGAGTTTCCACCAATATTCAAACCACAATGGTAATGATTGGACTTGATGAATTCTGTCAAAGGTAAAAAACCAGGAATGCTGATAACGATTATTCTGGAAATAGAAGGTACTATACCAAGCTTTTTGATAATCAAAATAATTATAAGTTTGGGGATTAAAAGGCTGAGAAAATTTTCTACCTTGCCAAGGGCTATAATTTCACTGGGCTGGTGAAAGAACATTTTTAATTGTGCATTTAGAAAAAACAATTCTTTTATGTTCTGGATCGAATTTGCAAGGAATATGAGATAAAATAACTGATCCGGAATCTACTAAGATAAATTCATAAAATTTTTGAGATTTATTTTTCTCTTCTGGTAAAAAATCCAATCCTGGTGGGAACACTTTTGTTACTAATTCTCTGGCATTCTTCATATGCTAATACTTAAATTCTATAGGGAACAACTTTGGCTGGACTAATTTGTATTAATGCAATATTTGGGATGGTTGGGCAAAAGTGGGTATTAATGGTGCGGGACAAGGAGAACTTATACTGCCTGATTTTGAAGAGGAATGATCTTTTGAGGAAGATGATGTTGCTTGAGCAAAAGTAGCTAATTTAGAAGATAATAGAGGAAAATTTCCTAGAACAGTGAATTTATTTTGGGTTGGAACAATATTCATGGAGGAAGAAGTGAAAGAAGGATTAGTCGAAGATGATTCCTTATTAATGGCATAATCACCGGGGTTTTGAATTTTTGAGCTATCTGGCTTATTCATTTTCCCTGTAAAAATTTACGGGTTAAGAAATCAGGAACACTATTTGATTCTCCTTTTATATATTCAATTTTGAAATCAAAAGAACTTAAAATTGCTTGCCATCTGACAAATATTTGTTTGGAAACAATATTTTTAACATCTTTTTGTAAAACATCTTTTGCACTTTTACAATCAACACGAACAAGAAATTCTTGATTTAAAAGATCATCTTGAAATTTATGAATGCATAATACAATAGCTAAAATTTCTTTTTTAATAGTACTATAATTTTGTTGTGCAGTATTCTATATGCCAGAATGATAACGAACTAATTGTTCTTTTGAATTAGAAGTTCTTTGCTTAAGGATACCTTCATATCCTATTTCTGAGGCATATGTTTCAACAATTTTGAAGGTATTGACTCTATTGAGAGAAGGAAGACCTAGACATGGAAAGACTTTGACATGTTTTTTTAACTTGCTTAACAATTTATGTATGCTGATAAAGAGGTTTACAAATGATTCTAAGATTTTCATAATAATCAGAAATATAATTTAAGCTTCCTAAAAATCTCTGTAACTGATTTTTGTCTTTTATTTCATCAGGAAATTTATCAGCAAATTGTAATGATCTATTTATGAGGGTAATAGTATTTTGAACAATATTATGACCAAGAAAACGAATATTATTCTGAAACAAACTAATTTTAGTTGGTGAAACTACTAATCTATTATTTTTTATGATTTGGACAAAAGTATGTAAATGTTTCCAATGTTGTTCTATTGATTTGGAGAAGATTAAGACATCATCTATGTATACAATGGAGAAGTTGGTAAAAGGAGTAAAAATATCATTCATAATATTTTGAAATTCACTGGGAGCATTTTTTTTAATCAAAATAGCATGACAATCCATTCATAGTGTCCAAAAGGAACTGTAAAAGCAGTTTTATATCTATCATTTTCATCTATTTAGATTTGCCAAAATCCACTTTTCATATCAAATTTTGAAAATATAGTAGCATCATATAATCTTGAAAGTAAATCTTTTTTATTAGGAATTGTATATCTTATCCATTTTAAAGCTTCATTTAGAGGTTTATAATCTATAACTAATCTAGGAGCTCCTCTTTCTAATTCAGCATTTTTCTGAACATAAAAGGCTAAACAACTCCAAGGTGATTTACTTTTCCTTATTAGACCTTTTTGTAGTAAATCTTGGATTTCTTTTTTGCAATATTCTAATAATTCTTGATTCATTTGAATAGGCCTAGCTTTTGTCGGTATTGTTTTCTCATCAAAGTTTGATTCATAAGGTAAATTGACAACATGATTCTTTCTATGCCAAAAAGCATTTGGAATATTAGCACAAATTTCTAATTCTATCTTTTCTTGGAAATTTTTAATTTTTTGTTGTAATAATGGATCCTTTAATTGTTCTTCTATTCTTTTGTGTTTTAGGTCTTGTTTTAAGAACATTATTTGTTTTTCTTTTCTGTTTCTTATTTGTTTAGAAATGACATGTATTTCTTGAAATATGGAAATATCTTTTAGTATATTAATATCTTTAGTCATTGGTGGTAGTATAAATCTAAATAAGATTTTATTTCCCATAATTTCAGTACTAATTCATTCTTCTATTTTTATAAAAGGATCAAGTAATGCTAAAAACGGATTTCCTAATATTATTCTAGAAGTGATATTTTTTACTAAAATAAACATAGTCTTAAAACATACTTCATCATTACAAATATGAACATTAGGTATTTTATATTCTATATTTAATCTTGTTCCACTAGCTTGATGCAATTTTTCAGTAGTTTTTTCATAATATTTTGTACGTATAATTCCTTCTTTGATACAATTCATATATGCGCCTGAATCTAATAATGTTATAGTTGTAATTTGGAATTCAGTATTAATTATAATGTTACCTCAACATACCATTTTTGAAAGATTATTCTATCTATAAGATTAATGAATAAATTATTATATTCAGAATTTTGTTTAGCTTTATCATTACCTTGAATTTCTTCAATTTTAATTTTATTATCATTTGGTAAAGTTTTATCTGTTTGTTGTTTTTCTATTTTTAATGTTATAATTTCTTGTATTAATTGTTCATTAGAGATTTGAAAATTATATTTTAATCCTTTTATTTCTTGTCTTATATTATTTATTTCAAATTTTAAATCTTGAACTGTAGTAGGATGTTTTTCTTTTTTAAATCTATTAGAAACATCAGTAAGATTATAATTTATGCTATTAGTAATAATTTTCTCTTTTTGACTAATTTGTGATAAATACTTTATTTTTGTTTCTGGATCTTCAATTTGATTTATTAGTTCTAATATTATTCTTTCTTCTCTTGTTAAAGTATTTATATCTTTTCTACAGTTACATATATTATTATCTTTGCAGAAACAAAATCCTATTTCATTATCTTTACTTGATTCAGAATATTCATCTTGGGATGTAGTACTGTTATCATCAATTTGTAATAATTCTTCAGATTTTGTATTAGATTCAGATAATATATTTAAGAGTTAAAATTTTAATTTATCATTAATATTAAGTTCTTTAATTTTATCTTTTGCTTTGCAATTATTTTTATAATTACTAGTTTGACCATATACAGGTTGTTTCTTATTATGCTTAAGTTTTGTAGATTTGTATGATTTCTTATATGGTGCTATCAAAGGGGGAAAACTATATTGTTTATAAAAAGATCCTAATTTAACATATTTCATATCTTTTTTAATTGATTTGTTAGTCTTAAATCATAAATCATACACAAATTTAATTCTATATGTTTTAATGCATTAATAATTTTTTCATATGTAAGACTCATATAATCATTGTGATAATTATTAAATTTTTCTTTATCCTTGTGGGCAAAATAATCTATAAATTTTTCTTTCCAATAGGGGGTTCTATTATCCATTCTGATTAATATTCTTGAAAGTAATACATCCTTAAACCACCTAAATTTTGTTAAAGTAAGGTATTTTAAATGTTTTAAATTTTCATAAATATTTTTTCTATATACTAATAGATTTCCTACAGAATGATTTGATACTTGATAATCTGATCTATTAGCACTTTTATAAACATTTGCTATCATCATTATTTCATGTAAGATATTTAAAATTTCATAAACTGATAAATCATCTATATTCAAAACATCAGCTGTGTAAACAGTTCTTATTTCTAATTCTCTTTCTTTAAATTGTATATCTGGAGGTTTGGGTTTAGAATACCTATTAAGAGTTGTAGAAGTATGCGTTACATATTTTCCCTTATAATTATTCCAAGGTATTCTTCCACTATTATTTCCATTTCCTAAAGTCATTCTATTTAGATCTAGATTTTTGAATTGAGATTGTAACTTATTTATGTCTGATTCTGTATCTACTTTTGTTTCTGATTCTTCTTGTGATTTTTTCAAAATCTTTTTATTATGATTTGTTGTAGACACATGATTTTTAATCTCTTGATTTTTTATTTTAAAGGTATCTAGTATTTTGGAAATTTCTTCTAATAATTTTGTATTATTTCTTTTCAAAGAAAATGGTAAATTTGGAGGGGTTTCATATAATAGAGGCCTTTCAGTTTCTTTTTCTTGATTCTTAATTGTTCTTTTTTCATCAAGATTTATTATACATGTATTTGTAAAATTATTCTGCTGTATGATATTATTATCATCACTAAGACTAGCTTTTTTAAGAGGAGGAGTAACTAATTGTGATTCTTTATGTATAAGGCTTAATGATTCATTAGGAGTATTAAAGAGGATTCACACTGATGTGGTTTGGTGTTTTGAACTCACACTTTTTTCTATTCATGCTCTGTATCTTTATACAACCCGAGGAGCCTAATTTTAGGCATTCAAAAGTATGTAACTAAAAAGGAAATTTACAATCACACTTAATAGCCATATTTACAAAAATAAAAAACAGATTCTGAAATCATGGGAGGCACAAAATCTAGTGATGTTTATGGTGACAGCTAGGCTTGAGTTGGCACTTGTTTGATTTCTTCAGTTTCCTTAATACGCCCCCGCAAGAACGGGCTACCATCGGAGAGGCCGATCTTGTTTCGTAGGTAGTCTGTCCTTTGTCTTGAAAGTGGCTTGGTGAGTAAATCTGCGAGCTGGTCATTAGTGTGAACATGCCGAACATTAAGAATTTTTTTTTCAACCAAATCTCGCACAAAGTGAATGTCGATCTAGATGTGCTTCATCCGTGAATGCTGGACAGGATTAAAACTCAGCTGTGTTGCACCCAAGTTATCACACAAGAGCAGAGGTGGCTGTGGTAATGTAAACTTCATTTCTTCGAATAGAGAGAGCAGCCACATGGACTCTGCTGCAGCCGTTGCCAAAGCCCTATTCTCAGCTTCGGTTGATGACCTTGCAATGGCACGTTGCTTTTTGGAGCTCCAGGAAATGGGTGTGTGACCAAGGAAGAGGAGATAAGCTGAAGTGGATTTTCTATCATCCAAACTACCAGCCCAATCAGCATCCGAGAAACATGTGAGTGCTGGGCTTGAGGTTTTTCTGATGTTGATGCCATGAAAGATGGTGTTCTTCAAGTACCACAACAGTCTTTTAGTGGTTGTCCAGTGGGTCTGTGTTGGGCTATGCATAAACTGTGAGAGTTTATTCACTACGAAGCTTATATCAGGTCGAGTTAAGGACAGGTATTGCAATGCTCCAATCACTCTACGATATTCGGTTGAATCAACGGAGGACGAACCATCTGCCAGCTTAAGAGAAACCGAGGTAGAGAGAGGAGTTGTGACATCCTTAGCTCCATCCATACTTGTTTTAGCTAGTAGATCTCGGATATACTTATGCTGAGTTAGAAACAAGCCTTCTTTGGTAGGAATGACCTCAACACCGAGGAAAAAAATGTAAGGACCCCAAATCTTTGATGGAGAATTTCTGTCCAAGTTGATCAATAATGCCTACAACAAATGTCGAATTGTTTCCAATGAGAATCAAATCATCGACATAAACTAAGCAATAGGCAAGTGTAGAGCCATCATGAAACACAAATAGAGAAGAGTCGGATTTAGCATTGATGAAACCAAATTCCAACAGTGCCTGTTTGAGAGCAGAGTACCAAGCACGAGGTGCTTGTTTTAGCCCATATATTGCCTTGGTAAGGCAGCAAACATGATTTGGTTTTTCCGGGCTCCTAAAACCAGGTGGTTGCTTCATATACACCTTTTCAGTGAGATGCCCATGAAGAAAGGCATTATTGACGTCTAATTGTCTTAGAGACCAACCTTGCATAACAGCAAGGGTTAAGACAGTGTGTATGGTGACTGGTTTTACAACAGGACTAAATGTCTCTGTGTAATCCAATCTTAGTCTCTGATTAAACCCTTTAACCACGAGTCTGGCCTTATATCGATCAACAGATCCATAAAGAGGATTCACACTGATCTGGTTTGGTGTTTTGAACTCACACTTTTTTCTATTCATGCTCTGTATCTTTAAACAACCCGAGGAGCCTAATTTTAGGCATTCAAAAGTATGTAACTGAAAAGGAAATTTGCAATCACACTTAATAGCCATATTTACAGAAATAAAAAACAGATTCTGAAATCATGGGAGGCACAAAATCTGGTGATGTTTATGGTGACAACTAGGCTTGAGTTGGCACTTGTTTGATTTCTTCAGTTTCCTTAATTAGTATATTCTTTATGAATAATTTCATTAGGTAAAGGATTTTTATCAAAATTATTTTGTTGTATAATATTATTCATATTTTTATTATCATCATTAAGACTTGTTATTTTAAGAGGAAAAACAATTATTTGTGATTCTAGATGTGTGAGGGTTGTAGATTCAAAATGAGGGTATTCTTTATTAGTTTGACTATTTTTAATTCTACTGGTAGTATTATCTTCTCTAATGTTAATTTTGGCATAATTACGTTCAAACCAAGGGAAGAAATATATATCTGTTCTTGTTTCATTCATATCATTATACCATCTAGTTCTTATATGATTTTGTAAATTTTTTAAAATGTATTAAAAAACCATGTTCTCTTATCATCATATTCAGGAGACATAAAATCTTTTCGTAATTTTTGTTTGTTTATTTCATAATTTCTATTTAGT
This sequence comes from Alnus glutinosa, assembly GCF_958979055.1. Lineage (NCBI taxonomy): Eukaryota > Viridiplantae > Streptophyta > Magnoliopsida > Fagales > Betulaceae > Alnus > Alnus glutinosa. The sequence goes on along the minus strand of NC_084899.1, from coordinate 18,617,258 downwards.
TCATAATCTCTAATTATCATCATGATTTGTGAATTTCTCATAATACTAATTTCTTCATTATTTATGACATTATCACTACTATCAGAAGAAGAAAGTATACGAAATCTAGAGGAAGAGCTCCTAAAGAACGAATCCATAATTTGCTTTAAAACTCTAAGTTTTCAGTAATCAGTTTCAAACTCTATCAGGACCACTGCCGGGACCACCCTAAACGCTCTCCTGGCAACCGGGCTGACGAACGGACTCACGCTAAACCAACGCTAGCAGTTCGGACTGACCACCTAGAACTCGGAGTATTATCGCAGACTCTGAACCCTCTCTCTACTCACCCTTGGCTCTAATATTCTTCATGAACAACTTTATTAGTTTGTACTTTCATCCAATTATTCTTAGCTCTACTGACTGTATTAACCTTGCTATTGTTTAGGATCTTTTTGTAAACAATATGGTTTTCCCCATTTGATAGCACTATCCACTAAACAGAAGCATAAAAAATATAATCATAAGAAAATGAAATCATATAAACCTTATAAAAAATATATATATTTTTTTTAATAAGTCCACACAAAAGGGAGAGGGGAAACTTGTTAGATGATTAAGGTATATAGGCACTGCAAAAGACACGTGGATTCCTAGCGTTTTGGTAGATTTTGTCTAGGCACATAAAAACATTCCAAATGCTGCATAATTAATTCTTCGATCTAGCCCATGGCTATGTATAATTATGACTGCTTTTATTAGCCTATTTAAAAACCTGGCTTTTAACATATAAAACGAAAAGGGTTTTAATTATCTTTTTTTTTTTTTTCCATGAATTATCAGTCGTTGTCAATATATTTCAATGAACGAACACTCTGACCACCTAACCATATCGAACTACTATTTATTTACCAAAATTTTCATTCTGTCGATCTTTGTTATAAAATTGAAATGTTACAAATACCTTAACTTTTTATAAACAAAATTTACATATAAGAACCTTAAAATTAAACAAATTTAAAAAAAAAAACAAACAAACAAAAAGAATAAAGAAAAGGGGTGCCCTCCACCTTGGGGGAGGGGAGTGACTACACAGCCACCTCATAGCAGGGCGTGACCTTCGAGCCACCTACAGAAGTGGCGCCGGCCACCTTAAGGGTTTTTTGCAGGCCACTCACCCCCCCCCCCCCCCCCCCCCCCCCCCCCCCTCCCCCTCCCCTTCCCTCCCTCCCTCCCTCCCTCCCTCAAGGGTGTGGCTGCAGCAGCCATCCCATTTCATTCTTTTTCTTTTTTCTTTTTTTTTTTTTAATTAATTTTTTAGGTTTTATATATTTGAATTTTTAATATATTATTTTTTTTTTTATTAATAGTGACACGTGTCATCATACTATTGGTGTTGAAGTAGCACACTAATGAAAATTGTCAAGTGTTTTAACAGAATTTTATTGTAGGGACTAAATTGTTATTTTGGCCTATCCGAGTACCTTTGAATTATTACTATTATTTTTTTATACCGCATTAAGCGATTTGTAATTTAAGCTAAATAAATGGACTCATTTTGCATTTATCTACTTTTTTAGTTTAAAATTTTTTAAAATTATTTTTTGGTTTTTTTTTATTTATTTTTTTAGTTTTTAATATTGATATTTTTTTATTAAATTATTGTTTTAAGGTATTTCTGTCTTTAAACAAAATTTAATATCTAAAAAGAGAATATTTCATCCAATTTAACGAGATTCCATAATAGCGTGGGGTTTTGGTAAGTAAATGGTAATTCGATGCGGTCGGATGGTAAGAGTGTCAGTTCATGGGGGTATACTAACAATGACAAGTAGTTCATGAAAAAAAATATATATATATATAATTAACCCAAACAAAAAGGTTAAATTATGGTTAATCGACATAGTTGTTCTGCGTACGTTGCATTTTTTTCTACAAAGGCTAAGAAGTCGAAGGGGAAGGGTAAGAAGCCACCAACCAACTATCAATCTATCTTTAAATCTCGTTACTAAAGCTCTTTAACAGAATATATCATTAGCATATATATTATATAACCATAACAGCGTTCATAATGAGCTCTTTATACTTAGTTTTATTTTTCTAAAACTCTAGCAAAACTTATAAAAAGACCTATTTAACAAGCTCCATTCTTTACTTCATTTTTAACTATTGTCAGATATAATCCCTACATACCAAGAGTCAAAAAAAAAAAGTGAAAGTCATAATTTTGTAAGCTTATTTTTTACTTTGCCAGTGAAGACTCCGATGATCTCGAGGATGTACGCCTCCTAGATTCCTTTAAGGATGATGATAGCTTCAGTAGAAATGGTCACCCATCTCTAGAAATCGGTTTGAGATATGTAGAGAGAGAGAGAGAGAGAGAGAGTTGAATGAGAAAACAAAGAGAGATCGAGGATAGAGAGAGTGTGAGAGTGAGAGGAAAGACAAATAATAAATAAAGCCAACATGTTTTTGAATAATGATAATATACATTTGATTTTTCACTATAGCGAAATGATGGTTTGGATAAGTGATGCATAATCTGTTGGAGAAGAGTTTTGGCTCATATGTCTAAATTTAGACAATATAATAGTTTTAGAGAAGCAGTTGGAGATGTTCATAGTTCTTCTGAAAGTTATTATTGGGGTTTTTCCACTTCTTTGTGATGCTCTTTTTTTAAAAAAAAATTAAAAAAAAAAAAAAAAAAAAAAAAAAAAAACAGTTCTTTTCTTTTCAGAAACATATTATTATTTTTTTTGCTACTAAGTTACCTCTGATCGAGGTTTAAGAGTACCAAACCACAATTCATTGGGTTTTTTTTTTTTTTTTTTGTTGGTAAAAATTAAAAAATAAATAAATAAATAATCTTTCCTAATCTTCTCTCTAGGTTTTGCTATGTGGCGGCAATGAGGTGAAGTTGTTCTTAACTAATTAGGGCTTGGACTCTGTTTTGAAATCCTGAGGTAGTGACGACGGTCTCTCATTAGTGGAGTGTGGGGTGTTTGATGGGTCTTTGGGAAAGGCTTTCTCTCCACAATGGCCAAACGAAGAAGTGGTTACTGGCTTTACCAGGTACTGATTTATTTTGTGGAAAATGGGTATAATCTAACTAGGGCTTTGATTCTGATCGGAACTCTGAGGTTGGGGCGTTTGTCTCCCTTAAGTGGAGTGTGGGTTTTTTTTACTGGGTCTTTCGGAAGGATTCTTCCTACAACGGCCAAGCACAGCAGCAGGCGAGCAGAGTGTGCAAGGAAAATTGATTTTGTTGAGATAGACATGGCAGACGAGCTTTCAATTTTGTGTGGAAATCTGCATTTGACGGGAGAAGAAACCACGAGAATCGCCATTAAGATGATGACAATGGAGGTGACTGAGAAGAAGGGTGCGCTCTGTGTGGTTGGACGGCTTCTGGCAGACCGGGTTGTTGGCAAAGAGGTAATCCGCCCCACCTTCTTGCCTATCTGGAAGATGATTGGTAGAGTTAGCTTCCGAGACTTAGACGTAAATTTGTTTATGCTTGAATTCTGTGATGAAGCTGACAAGAGGAGGGTGTGGAAGGTAGGCCATGGTTGTTTGATAATATTCTTTTCGTTATTATGAAGTATGATGGTTTAACTCTTCCTCGTCATATGGATTTTTCCAAAGTGGCATTCCGGATCCAAATTCACCACCTACCCTTCGCCTGTATGAACAGAGAGGTGGGGTTGCTGATTAGGGACACAGTGGGTTCTGTGGAAGACATTGATGTTGCATCTGATGGATGGGATTGGGAAAATTCTTGTGTGTGACGGTGGAGGTTGATGTGGGGAGACCTCTTGCAAGGGGTTTTACAATAGACCTTAAGGGGATGGATATGTGGGTCTCTTTCCAATATAAGAAGCTACCCATGATATGTTTTCAAAGTGGAGTTATTAAACATAGGGTAGGTGGCTGCAGTGTTGATGGACCATGACGTTTTTATGGGGGAGGAGAGAAGAAACCATTTGGCTCCTAGCTTAGGGCGTCATCTCCATCCTGAAAAATGAACACTAGGTTAGGTTTCCATGACCGAGGTTTGAAGACAACAATGTAGAGGAAACCGAACTAGTGGCTTGGGAGTTTTAGAAGGAATTCAGCAAGGCAGCACATAGTGGTTCATACCATGGTCAAAAAGAGAAGGGGAAGGGAGGGGAGGCGCATAGTGGGGCTATTGAAGTTGTGGTTGGACCAGGAAATAGTGGAAGATGACATATGTGAAGACAGTGCTAACATTGCTCTATTGCATGCTCAGAAAACAAAGTTGTTGGAGCCCATAATTATGGATTATGAGTTCCAAGAAAACTATCAAGATCTGAAAGTCTTGAGTGATAGTCGTGCTTCTAGTAGAGGTGGGGGAACGAAGGATGTGGATAATGATTATGGAAAAAAACAAAAGGAAGGGTTTAGTGCAAAAAGCTGGAAAATAAGGGCAAGACTGGGGGTGCTCTCGGATCTAGTTTCTGATCTTGCTATTAGGATTCTTGCTGACAAAAGAACAAGGAAAGATAATGGGAAGGGGGCAACTTGAAATGCGAAAAAAAAAATGGGAAGGGACTTGCTTTGAAGGATGAGAATGAGTGGATTAATGGTGACTTTTATTTGGCGGTGGCTGGTGTCCAACCTCGGTTGTCGCAATGAGCATCCTAAGTTGGAACTGTCAGGGGCTTGGGAACCCTCAGATAGTCCGATACCTTTGCCAGACGGTAAAGGAAAAGAAACCCATGATGGTTTTCCTTATGGAAACCAAGCTGAGACACCATAAAATGGAACTTGTAAAAAATAAGACTAGTTACAGTGGAATGTTTGTTGTTGACTGTATTGGCAGAAGTGGAGGATTCACACTTTTGTGGCGCGATGATACCGATGTGGAGACCTAGAACTATAGTAGGAGGCATATTAACGCCAAGGTTAATACTCATGAAACTGGTCAGGGCTAGAAGTTTACGGGATTCTATAGTCATCCAAAACCACATAAGAGATACGAGGCATGGGACCTGTTATGACATCTTTCCCAGTACGAGCCAATGGCATGGTTGTGTGATGGAGATTTTAATGAAATCCTAGATCTCTCAAAGAAATATTGGGCGTGTGGACGACCCCGGCGTCAAATGGAAGATTTCAAAAACACGTTCGAGGATTGTCGGTTATGTGATTTTGGTTTCTTTGGGCCCAAGTTTACTTGGACTAACAAACGATAAGAGAAGCAGTTCACGCAGGAGCGGCTGGATCGAGTGGTGGCTAACAAGGAGTGGTGTGCGTTGTATAACACTATAGAGGTTTCTATTCTGGCAACCCGTAGTTAAAACCATTCGCTTCTTCTCATTCAGTTAAAAAGGCATGATAGGGTAGTAAAAAAGCGGGGCTTCCGGTATGAAGCAAGCTGGGCACGGAATAAGGAATGCAAGGCTATCGTTAAACAAGTTTGGAGATTGAAGGAGACAAGAGGGGAACACTGGGGGAATCTTAAGAAGAAGTTACATCACTGGCAGCATGAACTAGTACGATGGCACAAATCCAACTCAGGTCAGATGGAAAAGCTTACCAAACATGAGACTCAACAACTAGTAGATTTGCAAGGGGAAGATGGGGAGCTAGCTATGGGGGAAATCAATGGAATTCAGAGTGATCTGCACTCGCTCATGGAACAAGAAGGCCTGAAATGGAGACAACGGGCCAAGGCGAATTGGCTTAAACATAAAGATAGAAACACCAAGTATTTCCATGCCTGTGCTAATTCGCGGAAGAGGGCAAATCATATTGACAAAATTATGGATAAAACTAGCCGTATATGGGAATCACAAGAGGCAGAGCTATGTAAACGTCCCTATTTTTCGTAACGGAGTATCTTAGGGGTGGGAAGTTTATTAAGGGGTTCATATGGTGAATTGATGATGGGTACATAACAAAAATTTGGGCAGATAGGTAAGGCCAATGCTAAGGTGTGCGAACTTATAAATATGGATACTAAAGGGTGGAATTTTGCATTGATACAAGAGATCTTTAACACATAAGAGACGGCTACTACAAGTAAACTACCTCTAAGCAGCTTGATGTAGCTTGATATGTTGATCTGGAGAGGAACCACCACTGGGGAATTCACTGTGCATAGTGCTTACCATTTGGAAAAAGGAGTGCGTGATCACCTGCGGGAAGGGTCAACGAGCAAGGGGTGTAGTAGAATTTAGCGGTTGATTTGGAGCATGAATCTACCTAATGCAATGAAGATGTTTCTCTGGAAAGAATGTCACAACATATTGACAACCAAAGTGAATTTGCTTAAACGAGGTATAGTTAAGGATCATTTTTGTCCTTTTTGTGAAATAGTTTGTGAAAGTCTATCTCATATTCTTTGGAGTTTTCCATCAGCGATGGATGTTTGGGAAGCTCGTGGGAATACTTATAAGAAAAGCCCTTTGTAATGTATTTGAATTTTCGCAAGTTGTGGAGGAAATGGTTAGCAGGTGTAACTTTGAAGAATTTGAATTTTTTGTTGTCTGTTTGAGGAAAATTTGGCTTAGACGTAATACAATAGTCCATGGGGGGAAGTTTCTTGACCCCAACCTTGTGGTAAGGAGGGCAAGGGACGACTTAGGTGACTTTAAATGAGCGAATGCAAAAGAAAGTGAAGGACCAATAGAGTGTGATGAAACATTGCCTCTCAAATGGAAAGCTTATTTTGTAGGCACGCAAAAAGTAAATTGGAATGTTGCGGTTGGCACTACTACTGGTCGATTAGGAATGAGTTTCATAGTGAGGGATTACGAGGGTTTTGTCTTTGTAGCTAGAAGCCGTACCAAATTGGGGAATCTAGAACTAGTCGTGGCCAAGGCATTGATAGCTTTTTATGCAATAGAATTCAATAGAGATCTGGGTCTAAGAATTTTTTTTTTGGAAGGTGATGCGTTTCAAGTGGTGAATGATGTCAAATCTCACGGTCGAAATTGGAACAAGTATGGTCATATTATTGATGACATATATGAAGTGTTTAATTGTATGCAATCTTGACTGATTGGTTATGTTATTAGAGTGGTAAATTCTACTACGCATGGATTAGCCAAAGCAGCTGTTAAACAAGTCATAGATCAAGCAAGGGTTGAAGAAATCCTTAATTGTATCCGTGACTTTGTTTAGAGAAACTTGCTCTATCTTTATGAATTCAATGAAATTTGAATTATTAAAAAAAAAAAAATAAATTGTTAAAAATTATTTTAATTCTATATATAAAATTATCATATGCCCTAAAAAAAATATATGTTTTTTTTTTAATAATATATGAAAAATGAATTTTTTTTAATATATTTTTCTCCATCTCTTATAAAGTTATTAAAAATATATATATTGCTCACATAATTAAAATACACATATCAATTTTTATAGAATAGGTTACAGAAATTCCTTCGGTTCAGAATAATCTATCCATTTATTTTTTATTTTCATTTTTTAGGCATAATATCGCACACCAACCCAACCTTACACTATACAGGATTAGTTGCAGTCTGAACGACGAAGAATTTTTTTTTTTTTTTTTTTTTTTTTTTTTTAAATTAACCGACCAAGAATTATGAAAACATTTAAATAATGTTTATTTATGCCAGTTAAAGTAGTACATGCGACACGTCAGCAATACGCATTAATCTAAACGAGTAATAATTTATTATCATCTAAATATACAACTTTTCACCACCTTGTCTATGTGGTAAGGTGGTTCCCCACTTTAATTTATTTTTAAAAAATAAAAAAAACTCAAAAAGTAGTGAGGGACCATCTTGCCACATAGGTAAAGTGGTAAAAACTTGTATATTTAGGCGGCATTGAATCATTAATCTAAACAAAAACGAATTACTTTTCGTACTGAAGAGGCAAGTCGGCAAACAATATCCCTCCTCGCCGGAAAGGAGGAAAGCAACGTTACGGACCAAAGCAGCCGCCACGTAACCCACGGGACCCACGGGACCCACACCGACATCATCACCATTGACCAACACCTCACAAATGAATAAGAGACGTGGATTCATGAAGCTCCACGAAGGTTCCGAAAGCAATCCTCAAAAACCCCGAAATTGTCGGAACTCGGAATCAGACCCCATTTCTCACTCCCCTGCAGTACGCGTATTCTCTCCATGGCCTCGACGGCGCGTGCAATACACTGCGGGCTTAGGTCACAGAACCCCGCTCTTACGAGGAGAGAACCGGCGGTTCCGGTCCAGGTTCAGGTTCCGGCTCCGAAAGCCAAGCCGGCCGATTCGGATGGAGCGAAGATCGTGTTGCAGCCTCGGTTGTGTAATCTGAGATCGTACGGCTCGGATCGGGTCGGGGTGATTAGGACGAGGAGGGACGGTGGAGATGGAGTTGGTGACGTGTCTCCGTTCTTTGCGACTCTTTCGGAGTATATAGAGAGCTCGAAGAAGAGCCATGACTTTGAGATCATCTCCGGTCGGCTGGCCATGGTGAGTTTCCGTTGCTTCGTAAGGATATGTGCATCGTTGGATTTGTTGACCGTTGCATGGTCAATTGAATCACAGAAAATTAAGCGCTTATATGATTTTAATTTTAAAACCTTTGTAGCTTAGCTGGATCTAAAGACAAATGATATTCCTAATTCCTAAACGTGAGGTAGCTAGAACCGTAAAAGTAAAAATCATTTGGACCTATAAAATAATAGTAATCCATTCAAAATTTACACTTTCAAATGCTTATATATTAGAAAAATCACAACTGTACGTATTTATTATTTTCGAATTAAATATTGAGATTTTATCAATCAGAATTGTATTTATTATTTTTAAAATACAAAAATATATTGCATGTCAATATTGAGATGATCATATAAACTATAGAGGATAAGTTGGTTGATATGATAAATATTATTACGATAAAATTTTTAATTATTTAATGCAAAAACGATAATTGGGAGTTGAGAAAATCTATCTTAATTTTATGTAGGTAGCTATTTGATAAATTATTTGGATTAATTGGACAGTAAAGGGGATAGGAAGCTAGAGCTTGTAGTTATTGATAGTTTTAGATGGGGCTCGTTGTTAGCTAAACACGTGCTATGAGTTGTACAGGTATTTATTTATTTATTTATTTTTGTAAATACTTTGGAAGAAACATACCAAAAAAGAAAAAGAAAAATACGTGGAAAGATGCCTGCCTACCACCTCTTAGATCTGTGCATGTTTATGTGAATAAAATGTACCATATGATGCTCGGGGGAGTACTATTGAATAATAACACGTGGACAATTGCCTTATTAGCACTCAGCCTTTGACCAGAAAATGACCAAGCTCCCATCTAACTCTTTACGTCCATATGATTAGGAGCCCTCAAAGTCATAAGCCGCCGAATTAGACCTTAAAATATCCAAGAAGACAGGACAGAAGCATCATATATCTTAGAACAGGTCACCAAGTGGGCTAAGCCTTATGATTGAACTGAAGTGGTGTATGATTGACTGAGTTTTATAACCGATTTTTGAGAATTGTAATTGTAATTTGACTAGTATTTTTATAGTGATAATATAGATGCAAACAAGCTAGGGCTTTCTCTGAGTCATAACTTGGTTTTTTGTTTGTAATCATGGAGCGTTTCTTAGGATCCGTTTGGGTTTGTAGTACGATTTAAAAATAACGATTTTAAAATGAGTTTTATATTGAAAAAAATAGTTAAAATAGCGTTTTTTGATTAGTTAAAAAGTAGCTCTAAGAGAGTTTTAACGCTGTTTAAGGTTTTCTTTTGGAGATTATTTTTGCAGCAACAGTGACAATGGAGTTGGTGACTGGGAACTCGTTATTCAGAAAGATGGATCTTCAAGGCATTGCTGAAGCGGGTGGGTTGTGTTTGGGGGCTGTTACTTGTGCTGCTACCTTTGCATGGTTCTCCAGCGCCCGAAATAAAGTGGGTCGGATTTTCAGCATCGGCTGTAACACATTTATTGATTCGCTAATCGATCAGATCGTCGATGGCTTATTCTATGAAGGTGATCCCGGCGATTGGTCTGATGAGATTTGAGACATAATCAGCCAGATCAGTCTCTGATTGTGGAAGACATATATAGCCAGATCGCCGGCCATTTTGAAGTTTCTTACACCTAAAGAAGCTTATCGCTATATATATATATATATTTTACATGTCCACATAAGAGGGGAGAAGAGATTCGAACTAGTAACCTCCTCTTCATGAGGCGTAGTCCCCAACTGATTGAGCTACCCCTTGGGGATATATATATATATATATGTGATGATGTTATACTATTACATGGCATGTGATCGAATTAACGCGGGTAGGAAAAACTAATATTTGTTAATTAATGGCTTCGGTCCATCTATTTGGGCTTTTGCTATTTCTTTGTGAAATTAACTATAATCAATCATTACGTGTATTTGCTCAAATTTGGAATTGTCTTAATAGCTATGGTTTTTTTATTTTTTTTTTCTTAGTTGCTGCTGAAAAGAAGAGAAAAAGGATTTGCCTTGTAAATTTCCTCTTAATTTTAACCCTAAATTAATTACCAAAAATAAAAATAAAAATAGACAGAGAGCCCACTATGGCATGGCCCAGGAGTTCCATGCCCTCCCCTGAACATTATAACCGTATTTCCCATTTGTGTGTTTCTTTGGAGTTTTCTTCACTATCACAGCACTACACCAAACGCTTCATTTGAGCTTTTTGCATGTGTAAGAAATTTGGAGTTCATTTGACCCAATTATCCAGCTCATTCAGAGGTTTTTGACCCAATTTTAATTTGTTATGATCCACAGCCTAGTTCATTGATGAACCCATGTTAGGATCTTGAGGGACCGAATGCGTAAATGGTTTATGAATTGAAAAATTATCAGGATCGTTCATCTTTAACTTTCCTATTTTAGAGTAAAGAAAGATAAAACAATTATACCGGTAAGATTTTCGAGGAATCCTGGACCTCCTTTGTTAGAGCAGTTAGAGAAGCTCTAGACTCGTACAAACACAATGTTTGAAAAAATTCTTGACTAATCTTTTATTCCATCGCAATGCAGTATCCAAAGGAGAAAACAAACATAAGATAAAGTCCCATATTTACATGACTTACAACTAACCCATGACTCAATACTACAACCAAATAATAACATTAAAGCAATAAAGATATCTGTTATCACAGAACCAGCTTCTAGCCTCCTAGGCTCCTATCCAATAACTTAAATCATACCCAATAACAACCTACAAGAGATAATTATGGAAGGCATGTGACGACCTGATAAGTGCTGAATTTACACATTCAAGCCCCTTAATTTGAATATGTTAATCATTTAGCCTTGTTACAATTTGATCTTTTGTAGTGTTTTATATGCTTTCAGGTTTCCCAATAGAAGTGCAACAAAACCATCATTTTTTTACCGTTATAGATAAATTGAGTATTTTGCTAAGTCATGTTGTCACTAGCAAAGAGTGAAAATGAGCCTTATTAAATTCTCAGAATTGGCCATACAGATTAGTCATCTTTGCGGATTAAAATGTATTGATTCAGAAATAACCAATAGATGAGCCATATGTTCTTGAAAAGATCCATATATCTATTTTATGAAGAATTTTACGACTTGTAAAAATAATTTTCTAGAGAAAGTTATGGTAGTTTTAGTAGATAAAGGTCAGGCTGTGCCTGGTCAACGTGGCAGACCCATTTTTGGAAAGATCCAACTCCAAATCAATTTTAGATTTATTTGTTGCAGAATAGTGAAGTTGGCAAACTCATTCTTAAAAATATCTAACTCCAAATCAATTTTGGATTCGTTTGCTGCAAAATCGGTAGACCTGTATTTTTGGAAAGATCCTAATCCAACTCCAACTCGATTTTGGACTTTTAGGCTGCACGAAATCACCTAGGATTGTTCCTAAACTCTATAAATCCTCCCCTAAGTTATTCAAAAAAAAAAAACACACACAAGCTTTGTGAGAGGAATTGGAGGCTAGATCAAGAAGGGTTTTGGTTTTTCTTTCTTCCTTAATTTCTTTATTTTCTATATGTATATACTTTTAGTCCAAATTAGTTATAGTTAATTACTCTTGTTGGAGCTCGATTGAAGCCCTAATCATGTTTCTTTAAAGTTTTGATTTGCCTTGCTACAATTATTTGTGATTCTTAATTGATTCTTTTTTGTTTTCTTGAATTCCTCACATGTTTATGATTGATCATCATATGCATGGGTATGGATTTGTTATTTATGTCAATTTGGATGGCCGAGTCCTGGCCATAATAGAGTAACGAAAGAATCACATCACAGGTTC